>NC_028357.1:52981999-53055052 GCF_000741045.1 Vigna radiata var. radiata | reverse complement strand
GCAGTGAAGGAAGCATTGGAATGGCTTGATGACAACCAGAGTGTTGAGAAAGAAGAATATGAGGAGAAGCTTAAGGAGGTGGAAGCCGTTTGCAACCCAATCATCAGTGCTGTGTATCAGAGATCAGGAGGAGCCCCAGGTGGTGGTGCATCAGGTGAGGACGATGATGATTCTCATGACGAGCTCTAGAAATGTTCGCTATAACTTGGCTTGTGTCTGCTGATGAAGCAGTAGCATGCAAAGATTGAGCAGTAGAGTAGGTTAGTCGGAGTTTTAAATTTTTTATGATGGAAGTTGAGAGTCTCCTAGCTCTTGTATTTTTGGTGTCCAAAATACATTGAATATAAATACTTTAATTTGTTTTAAGATTAGAACTAAAACAAAGCAGAAGTTACATATTGCATAAACAACAATAATGGGTATAAGCCCAAATGGCATAAGATATACAGTAATGAACATCCGTCACTTTATAATTCCTTTCGTGGGACAGATGTCAAATAGTAAAATTTATTGCTGAAAATTAATATACACATTAAATGTCCTCTAATTGCATGTTTGGTTGCACGGTGAAATAGCAATCAACACGTTTTTTCTCATTACATCATGCAATCCCTTCAAATTGTGAACTTTCAACTTAGATACAATTTTCAACATCTTGAATTCAATTCAGCACCTATGAAAAAAATACATAATTATAATAAATAAAAATACTATATATAAAAGAGAGGAATGATTCTCAAAAATCGAGGTAAAAGAGCAATATGCAATTCATGAATCCATACATTTCAATCACATGGATAAGGATTATAATGATTTGTGTGGAGATTGGTCGGTGATGATAAAACAATAAAGATCAAGAAGATCTAGCTAAAATTAGATACAAGCTATTACATGTGAAGCAATTTTGAGTAATGATACACAACAATAAAACATTAATAAAGTAAGTTTCATGTATTGAATTTGCATAATATTAAAACGAAGGATTTGGTGGATAATATGACAAGACAATAAATAAGGCATGTAACAATGATAGTGCAATACGGCAAAACAAAGCATTATTTGACAACTCTTTTTAACTAAGATAAACACACTAAAATCTTAATTAAGAAATAAACAAATTATTTAATTTACATCAAGAAATAACTAACCAACTATTAAAGTGACACGCCTTCAGGAGGACATAATAAAACATTATTTTGTGGTACAGTGGCCTTAAAGCAAGTAGAGTAAGCCCGCTTTTTAAGTGGTGTTTCACCCCTAAAGTAAAAAGAATAATTCCCCCCAAACTAAATTTGACATATTTTAGAAGGTATTTATTTAATCAATGTGATATCTATTGAGCATTAATTTATTTATTTTATTAGAAATTATACTTGGTGTAAAGAATGTGGAGGAGAAAAACATGAATAAGTTACTAACATTGCTTACGTGGGAAATCAAAATTTAATAAATTAATAATATAATGTAACATATACATGGCCTCAATAAAACTTTGGGCAGTGACGGTAATAGAGAAAAAAAATTAATCAGCTAATTAGTTGATAGAAAAAAAAATTAATTAGTTAATTAATAAATTAATTACTGGTTTATACAACACAATTAACAAAGCGAGAAAAACAACGATAGAAGGGGCAACGCGGTCATTTCCACTATCTGCCTCTTTCTCACCATTGCTTGGTCCTAAAACCAAAACACGGTTCCCTTGCAAGAACGAAAAAGAGAAAAGAAAAAAAGACAGAAAGAAGGAAACTGAGATCTGATTCGGCGGCGACGATGGACAACAACGGATCCGATTGGAAGATCGACCAGGTGGCCATGTGGCTCGGCTCCACCGTCTCTTCCGCCTTCTTCTCTTCCTTGGAACGCTTTTCTTGCGTCAACGTCGCAACCTCTGACCCCGACAATGATGACGACGACGAAGATTACTATTCCACCACCACCGCCACTCCCACTGCCGCCACCACCCCCACTGCCATCAACTCCAATCCCGCCTCTGCCCCGGTCAACGCTGAAAAAACAAATGACGTCTCCAACCTCCCCGTTTGAGGCTATACGGCGTCGTGGCTGCTGCTTCTATGTATAGACCTTTTTCCTTTTCCTCTTTTCGCGTGTGTGTTGTTATGTAAGGAATTCCGCTTTTCGTTGCTTCAATTTTTTGAAAAAAAAATGTGATGCCATTTTATGCCTGTCTACATATATAATTATTTGATTATTACATGCTTATATATTTATATTAATTCTATTATTTATTTATATCTATTTATTTTATGTCATTGTTGTGATATGTTATTGGCGCTATTTCAATTAAGCTTCGTTGATGCTTTTTGGATTTTGGTTTGGGCAATTCTTTGAATTATCCATTGGAAATGTCGTATTAGTTATGGATTTAATTTGAATGTACTCACAAGCGAAGCGTTTAGATGTTGCAGTACTGTTTCAGAGCTCTGTTTTCATTACGAGTTTTCTAGCTAGGCCTAGGTCCTGATTCATTTATTACGTTGGGGTGGTCCATTGTGGATTGAGCCTTGGTACATTGCTAAGAACAACTCACAGAAATGTTAGTACACTGGAGATAATGGTTTCAAATTTCTAAAAACACGAGATGACATGTGATGAAACATTATTGCTGTGTTCAGTGAAATATTTAGATTTATTGGATGAATAGGAAAAAATGTCTAAAAGTTATAAAAAAGAATAGACACGTACACCATTGCCCTTGGCTTCCACATATCGAATAGAATGTAAACACTAACGGAAATAAATCAAGTTTAAGGTGAGGTTTAGTGTAGCTGGTCTTATACCAGGTATTTGGAATACACGTACGTATATATATATATATATATATATATATATATATATATATATATATATATATATATATAATGAGCTGATCACAAATTCTAGTTTTGGGGGTGTCAAATTACTGGTTTAAATTTTGCATACCCAACATTTTGGTTCTTCAAGGAAAACTCTTGTGAAGGATATTTCTTTAAAATTATTGCCTAAATAAGTTATTTATTCTATGTGAACAATAGTGTGCTGGGATAGAAAACGAAATGGAAGGAAGTGAAGCAACTCTTATGCAGATTTATTTCTGAGGATTGTACATGGGATTGTTATACCTCCAAAACCTGATATTCAATCCAGACACAATAATTTAGCAGGAAGTTCAATTTTTCTTAGTTCATAAAAGTTGTTATTGTTAAATGTTACTACCTGCCATCCTCTATAACAAAAGTTAAGGACTTTAGTTAGTAGTATTAAATTTCTTAGTTTATATTTTTCTAAAATTATCCTTAAAACTATTTAGATTTCACTCTTTTTATACCTTTTTATCCAATTAACTAACTCATCTCCTCTTTGGAGCATCTTTGCAAACAAAAGAAAATTGTTGGGCACAATCTGGAGGGATCATATAAAAAAGAAATTTCCCTTACAATAAGAAGGCCAGAAGTAGTATAAACCAATGATTTCTCAATTGTCATTGGTTTAGTCTGCAAAATTTATAAAGTCTATACAGGAAGATCTGTCTTGGAAGTAGAATTGTAGATTTTAGAGTAGATTTAGCTTTAAAATATGCTCGGAGGAGGATTAGATTTCATTCTGGTTAATAATTCTCGTTTAGATTGATTCCCTGTCCGTATTCTAACCATTGGAAAAGGTGTTAAGTGGAGTGCCCTGTAGTGTATTTATTTTTTTTCGTTATAGTGGATGCTGGATATGGGAAATAAATATCTCTAATATCTGTAATGGAGACTGGTATTGTTAAGCATAGACATGCAATGTGAAAGTGAGACTAATTTGTGCTTATGCTGTTCCCTTTTCTTTCTAGGTTTCATCTTTCTCCTCTTTCCCACTTAACTCTTTACATGTGCTCGTGTGTGGATGAATATCACTCGGTATCCTATCGGATGTATTGCTTTGTAGTTGGAAACAATAACTTACAGAATGAAAAGAATTATAGAAGATCAACAGTGTCATATTCACTGGCTAGGTGGAAAGTCTTTCTTCATTTGTTGCTTTTGGTATGCATGCAGTGCTTCTCTCTGGCAGATAATCCGGACTTGCTGGTTCTTTGCTCATGATCACTGCAGTGTTATAACCAATTTATTTTCATTAGAATGATACAAAATTTTCATTAGAATGATACAAAAACACAACACGAACACTACAGTCAATGCTGTTTTGAATATTTTACCGATTTTACTGCTCTCGATTCTCCTTCCAACATAGAAGCATGACTATGCATCGACGAATTATGTAAAGCTTTGCTCTCTTCTCCTTTAAAATTCTACCCTTTGGTGCCTGAAACTTGTCTTGCTTTTCTGTGGACGTGGAAGTGTCCATGATCTGGTTTCTGTTTTTCCAAACTATCCTTGTTAGAATTTTTCTCTTGCGTCAAGGAATGTGTCTCGGTAGAAGTCTGTCTATAGGAGTTACTCAGATTTTGTTCGAGTGCGCTTTGAGTTTGAAGTCAATAAAAGTGGTGAAAGTAATGGCAAATAGTTATTAGTAATTGGAGTTAGCTTTCTGCGGTCAAACATAGAGCAGATTTTCTGCTTTAAGTCGTGGTCTTGGGCTTCTCTGGTCTAACGTCCGGAATCCCGGGACTGCTGTCTTCTCTGCTCTGCCTCCCCATTTACTGCCAAAAGACAAAGAAACTGCCTTGCCTCTAATTTCTATTGGATAAGTATAAATGCTTTAAGATTGAATGACTGGGGGTTTCTCTTCATCATGATCCTGTCAAACTGAGAGAAATATACAAGTAATGTGTGGACCTTTGCACTCGGTGAGATTATTTTAACTCAAATAATTATTTTAAATTTTAATTATAGTTTTGTTCTTTTCTATTATCTTCATTTGGAATTGATTTCTTACCCTTTTAATTGTACAATTTTGATTCTCTACTGTTTTGATTCTGCATGGCATCAGTATTATTGTTTATATAACTATTTACTACATAGTCATCAATAGTTTTCCCTATTGTTAAGTCAACATTCATGTTAAATGTTGAATGTGTAGGTTGATGAATACATGAAATTTGAGCAATTAAAATTGTTGAAAATGAAAAAAAAAATATGGTACTAAATTCGAAAACATGATATGGTAAAAAGAAGAAGCAAAGTCTCACATTTTTAAACTAAATGAGATTTCAAGACTAACTTGCAATCTCCAATTCCTTTTACTAAGAAAGCTACGGTCTTGAAGCTAACTTATATAAACTAATAATTTTTTTAAGCAAAAACACTTCAAGCCATTACATATGAAAATGATTTCCAAACTCATTCCATGCTTTGCAATTACATTTTGCAACCTGATTTGATTCATGCAACATATGTAGCATATCATGGACAGCCTTTATGAATTCAGCACGGGGATAGTCTCGTGTTCTTGTGTGTGATTGTGGGTTTGAGAGGCAACAACTTATGCCATGTAAGAGAATATCGTGGAAATAGTATCATATATTATGATTTATAAAATACAGAAACCTTCGAGATTCTTTATTTAGGTGCTATACTAACTCCTTAGAGATTCTTTATTTAGGGCTTATTATTATATAATTTTATCTGCATGGCTTGAGTTTTTAATTATAAATAATGGTACATTTATCTTGGAACTCGAGTCTAAATAAATCAAAGAATCCATTGATTAAATTATATTAAAATTGAGTTCTTTGAACCTTCTTTATAATATTAGTTACCAATTGATAATAATGCAGGCTTTCGTCATCTCCTTGCAGTTTCAACAGCTTAATATATTTGTTAAAGTAACATTCATTACATGTTCCTCTCACATTAATAATGATAACGTGTACGATTTGGGCGAAATACTGGAGTATTTATACTTTTATACATATTAAAAAATAAAACATCCTTGTTAGTTTATTGTCTTCTTAGTGAAATTGTGAAACCTGGCACCAAAATAACTGCGTGTAGCTTACTCACACCACCATTTTTTATGTATCTGCACAACAGTTCAGAGGCTTCGAGTTTTGATCTTTGTGGGAGGAACAAATAAAATTATTATAGGAAAGAGTTTATTAAGTAAGAACTAAATATGTTTTGGTCATTTAATATAAAGTAAAAATTGGAAATAAATTATTTTCAACATTTTAATTTAATTTGACCTTTTAACTTTAAAAACGTATGAATTCAATCGTTTTAATTAAATTTTGTGAGATTTATTTAATGTTTGAAACTTATTTTATAATAATATTTGACATATTTTTTTTCAATATTAATTAAAAAACACTTTTGAAATATTTGATTAAAAAAACCTAAATTTATGTAGTTCTAAAAATAGATTAATAAATTGTTCAAAAAAGTTTTAAAAGTTAATTTCAATTTTTACTTAAATTAAAAAATTTAAAATATATTTAATCAATTAACTAATAATGTACAAGAATTTTTTTCACATTAGTTGAGAAAATGTAAAGCCCGAGAAGAGATGAGTTTTTCAACATAATTGTTTTAGAGCATCAAAGTAAGGAATTTATTCCAATTGCATGCTAAAATAATCTGCTTTTTTTTTCTCTTAATTTTTTGCAAAAGATTACGAATAGAAGGATTGTTTTATCTTTTATTTGAAAAGAAAGCGAGAGCCTTAACCATATGGTGGGTAAATAGTTACAGCTATGTTTCTAATTTCTAAACAAAATGAGTATACTAAATAACGAATTTTATTAATTATAGTGTAGACACTTACTAATCAAGCTAATACTACACTTTTAATGATCAAACTTAACAATTAGTTGAGAAAGAATTAAAGGATATGAAAGGAAGAAAAATAGTTACATGTGCTCATTTCACACTCCATTAATGTTTTACTCTTCTTTGTATTCTTCCTTCAATGATTCAAACGGAATTCATCATTCTTTCCTACTATGCCAATTTGTTTTCTACTCATAATGTGAATGAAATTTTTAAGTACTCATCGAAGTCTTAAGAAAAATGTTTCCTTTACTTGATAAGAAGAATTCTTTTAAAATGTTTTAATCTACAACAATCTCTCATTGAAAGCATTAGACAATTTCAATTTCAATTTAAAGAATGAGATTTATTATTCTTCTTTCGTGTCTATTCTTTCTTTTTCACTAGTTATAAATAGAAAAAAATTCTTTTAACAATATTTTGTTAATAATTTTTTGATAATATATATGTGATAACTTATAATTGATTCGTTTTAAATATTTTTTAAATATAAATTTAAATAAATCAATAAAATGATGATATTAAAAAATTGTTAAGAAAAGTAGTTAAAATATCAGCTTCCTTATAAATATGTTTAAGCTGTTAGAGAAAAAACTATTTTATAATTGAAGGAATGGCGGAACATGAATACCAAAAGTTAACCAATGGCAAGAAAAGAGCATCCTAAGCAAAGGTCGAACTCCGTAGAATAAATTTTAAATGGGCCCACATGATTTTAATGAGTACCACACATTTTAAAAAAAATTAATATTCTTAATTTTTTTACATTTATGTGATATTACTAATTTAAAAAAAATACAAAAAATCAAAAGAATATAAAAATATGTCTTCGTAAAAAAATTTAGTTATCATCATTTTTACTTCAATCAATCTTAGATAATGTAAAATATAATCCTTTGATTAATTATAATTTGAATAGTTAATTATAAATGATAAGTCTAGACAATTAACTAATAAATCGTCTAGTTATATATAAAATCAAATGAGTTTTTTAGTAACTGTATTGCCGTTACTGTATTGCCGTCGAAGCGTGAGTAACTGTATTGCCGTCGAAGAGTGTGTTCTGAGAGTGAGTTTTTTAGTGCACTCTTGTGTGTTATTTTCAATATTAAAAATGTTTATTATACAAACTCACCCTCATCGTAACACCTAGCGTCAATCGCCGGCTTCCAGATTTGTTTTCTTCTCGTCGTAATCATTCGTTAATTCTTTCTTTCTTTTTCTGTTTCATCAATTCATTGCCAAATTTTCTTCCAAAGTCAAAGAAAAATGCCTGAAAAATTTTCATTTCATGCTCGCAAACCACACATCCGCACATGGCTAATTCATGTCTCACTAACACTTCTCACTGTAACAGCAACATCGTCATCGTTATCATCATCGCACTGTGCCATGGCCGTCACGCCCTCCACCTCTCTCCTCTCCTTCCTCCAACGCCTCCAAAAAACCGCCTTCGAAGCCTTCGGCGGTACCGATTTCGATCCCAAGACCTACGTCGACGTGCCTCTTAGGTTCGCACTATCCGTTACCCAGGACGCGTTCCAGAAGCTTCCGCGTAACGCCAACGGCACCGTGGCGGCTGAAGATTTAAAGCGCTTTCTAGAAGCCTACTTCGGAGGTGCAGGGGACGATCTGGTGCACCTGACCCCACACGATTTCGTTCGCGAACCGGAGGGTTTCTTGCCCAAGGTCAAACACCCTCAGGTGCGGGCCTGGGCCTTGCAGGTCCATTGGCTTTGGAAAAACTTGACCCGGAAAGTATCCGATGCGGTGCATGCGCACCCGGACTTGCATACGCTGCTCCCTCTCCCCGGTTCCGTTGTCATTCCCGGTTCGCGTTTTCGCGAGGTTTATTACTGGGATTCTTACTGGGTTATTAGGTCCGTTTGTTTTTATTTTTTGTTTGTTCCTGCACTTAGTTATTACTACTGGGCCTGGGTCCGGCCTTGCTCACTGGGTTTTGTTTTTGGGCTTTAGGGGCCTGATCGCGAGTAAAATGCACGACACTGCTACTGCTATTGTGACCAACCTCATTTCCTTGATAGAACAATATGGATTTGTTCTTAATGGTGCTAGAGCATACTACACTAACAGGAGGTACTCTCTACATTACTTAAATTTTATTATTATTATTATTATTATTATTATTATTATTATTATTATTATTATTATTATTATTATATTAACTGAATTTTATTAATTGTTTCTTCTAAGCTGGGAATGTTAACGCGTCATAAATATTTGGTATTTATGGAGATGTGGCGGTTTTAGATCGTGCAATAATAATTTGTTGTATGGTAGTTATAGCTTAGATTTATAGACTGTACATGGATTTGTAGCATGAATGAAGACGTTAAGTATGCCTTATTAAATTTCTTTAGATGACAAAGATGTAGAGGTGTCTATATCTTTTTCTATTTATAGTTCCTTCATTTCATTGTATTGAAATGTAAGTTTCACCCTTAAAAATAGTACTTAATGACTTTTGTGTTTCCAATATAAATACTTTACTTTTCAATATAACAAACTTTCTATGTTTGTCTTCTCATCACGTATTTATGGACAATTGTACATAAAAATCTCTATAACTTACTGATAAATTTAACTCTAGTTATTGGCTTGTGTGTCGATTGCAAACTTCTATCATCACTTAGCAATTTACCGTGTTTAAAAAGGCGAGAAGTGTTGTCAATGTGAAATTAATGTCCCGGCGTATGAAATAGAATCATCTGTTTAGTATTTTACTAATTTCCTACTTACTTAATGAATAAAGTATAACACATTTTTCACATTTATAATATATTGTATGCCTTTATATTTTTCAACCACGCATTAGGAGGATTTAGAAGACGTGTATTACTACTCATGTCTCAGTTTGGACCTTTATTTTTCAAGTTTTGTTGTATGCTTATGATTTATCTACACACATTCTCTTACAACGTTAATAATTTTGATCCTTTCATTGAATTAGATGCCATTGTCACCTAAAAGATAATTTTTTTTTTCTAGTTTTATAATTTAAAAACAACTTAACGAGTTGGTTTCGAACGGATACTGAGGCATGATTTTACTCGAGTCTTTTTTACCTTGATATCATGCCATTCTCATTCAAATCTGTAGATGGAGGAAAATGCTACTCTTGCTTATAGCTGGACCGCTCCTTTTGAAATAAAAGGAAGTCATTGTATAATTCTTACCCTCAAACTGAAAAAGTGACTATAAACTTTACTATGATATATTAGCCAGCCTCCCCTTTTGAGCGCTATGATTTATGAGATATACCGTACGACCGGTGACGTGGAATTGCTTAAAAGATCTCTACCTGCACTACTCAAAGAGTATGAATTTTGGAATTCAGGTATTAATTACGCTACAAGTTTTTGCCTCGATCACCATTGTCTGCGGTTGGGTAATATTTGTAGTGTACCTTCTAGTTTTTGGTAGGTTTACCTTTTGCTTCATCTTGTAGATATACATAAGGTGACCATTTTGGATGCTCAAGGTTGCACTCACACCTTAAATCGCTATAATGCAATGTGGGACAAACCCAGGCCAGAATCATCCATTAAGGTGTGTTTGGTTTGTTAATAACTGTGGTATTATTGAGATGGGACTTAAACTATAATTTTGGCTAATTCACGCCATAGGACCAGGTATTTGCTTCCAACTTCTCTAGTGTTTCAGAAAAACAGCAGTTTTACCGTGACCTGGCTTCAGCTGCTGAATCAGGATGGGATTTCAGCACTAGATGGATGAGGTAAGATTTTACATACAAGGGAAAAAAAATATATAAAAATCATCTGAATAAATGTCTAGATATTCATATGCTCATAAAGTAACTCACAATGTTCACTGGGAGCAAGCCTAAGCAACACACTTTCAACCAAATGTTTAGCTTGTTCAGAAAAACACACATCGACTTGGGTCTAACATGTTTCCTTGTTTAAGAGTCAGGAATACTTACAGTTCAGTACAATCTTGTTCCTATTAATGCAGAAACCCGCCTAATTTCACAACATTGGCTACAACTTCCGTAATACCTGTTGATTTAAATGCATTTGTACTCGGGGTAAGTCTTATACTAATATCTAAAAGAAGACCTGAAATCAGTGTCTCTCTGCAACCTTATCAATTCTGTGATGCCCATTGGTTCAGATGGAACTTAATATTGCCTTCTTTGCAAAAGTTGTTGGAGATAATGGCACTGCTGAACGGTTCCTGGAAAATGCTGATCTTAGAAAGAAGGCAATGGACTCTGTTTTCTGGAATGCAAACATGAAACAATGGCTTGACTACTGGCTCGAAAATACATGTGAGGTATTTCCTGGAACCACATGTATTAATCTACCAGTAGACGAGGGTTCTTCTGACTGTCCATTTGATACTTTTAGGAGGTTCATGTTTGGAAAAACGGGCGCCAGAATAAAAATGTATTTGCTTCCAATTTTGTTCCTTTGTGGATGAAACCGTTTTATTCAGGTATGTTTGATGTTTTAACATATCAAATTTACGAACGAGTAATGAGAAAATTTAAGCACGTAAGCAGTTCTCGCAATCATTGTGGTATCAGTTAAGTATTGGGTTCAATCCTTCTTGTAAATCATCAAGCTTGAACTTCATTCACACGAGGTTACCTTGAACACATTTATTCACGAAGAACTAGGAACTTAAGATCATTTTCGGAAGTGTAAACAATTACACCGTTATAGACTTCTATTTCATCAGTTATGCTCTCCAATTATAGGTTAATAAGTGGCCTTACTGGTGCCAAATGCCAAATCTTAAAGTAAGGTAGATTTCTAAGTGCTTACATTGAATAGTTGATCTCTAAACATGTGGCTAGGTTGCTAGATTGCTAAACATGTGATTTTACTAAATATTGCTAAAAGTCTGTTAATCAGTATGACAGTTTATTTTCATTGGTGTCATATGTTAATTTAAATAAGGATGGGATGGGATACTATTGTATGCACAACAAATTTCCACTTTCAAAACTGTTTTTGCTGAATATCAAACTTTAGCACCACCAGGCAATGGCTAAATTGTTTTGAACTTGGGTGATATTATCACTATGATGAGTTTACCTATGTGAAACATAGAAGAAAAAACATTTTCCTGCATTTTAAGTTGATTACTAAATATGTTTTTATGTTTATCAAGACACTTCACTTGTGGCTAGTGTCGTTGAAAGTCTCAAAACTTCCGACCTTGTCCGTGCCGCTGGAGTTGCAACTTCTTTGACTGATTCAGGACAACAGTGGTAAGTAATATAAGCAGGGTGAGAGTGGGTAAGACAGGTAAAATGTTTCACTTATCAATGATCCTTACATGCTTGCAATAGGGACTTTCCAAATGGCTGGGCGCCGCTTCAACACATGCTAGTGGAAGGCCTTCTAAAATCTGGGTCGCAAGAAGCAAGGTCATTGGCTGAAGAAATTGCCATCAGATGGGTCACAACCAATTATATCGTTTACAAGAAAACGGGCTTAATGCATGAAAAGCTTGACGTGGAGCATTGTGGAGAATTTGGAGGTGGAGGCGAATACGTGCCCCAGGTATTACTATTTACAATTATGTTTTTGGTCTAGGGAAACGTTGTAGAAAATATAATCTGACTTGGTTGACTGGAAGAAATTTGACTAGTGACTTTTTCAGTATCTGACTGGGTTGTTTTGCAATGCAGACTGGTTTCGGCTGGTCAAATGGTGTTGTGTTGGCATTCTTGGAGGAGTTTGGATGGCCTGAAGATCGGAACATAGAATGCTGACGTGCTCAGAAATTGAAAGGTGGGCAAAAAATTATGCTGCAATAATTTACTTGTACGAGATATTTGCATGAGCGGGTGATGAAAACTGGGTGAATAAATTCGTGAATAATTTTTTTAATATAAAACTATATATTAGCTTTAAATTTTGTCAGTTTGGTTCAATTTTTTAATATAAAAGTAGTTAACCAAAATTATAAACAACTATAATTACAAGATTGTATTGGGCTTGATATCGTGTTACAGCAATAAGGCTAGGCTTTTGTTTCCTGCAACCCATCATTAATTTTAGTTCCTTTCCTGCCCTTGTTTCTTTTATTTGAATAATATAACGATGGGACAATATTAGTAAAATTATTTTCCAATAGAATATTCCAGAATTATTTCCTGCCATTGTTTCTTTTATCGAAGGTATTTTTGTAAAATAAATATATATGGTGTGGGAAGGTAAGAAAGGGTTGCACAAACATGGGCCTATTCTCAGAACTCATGGGCTTGGCATTTTACTTAACAGATCCGAAGTCACAACACTGAATTTAAAAGCAACGAAGGAATCAAACTTGAAAAGGTTCGAGAGTCTCTTCTTCCATCTATTTGCAAATTCATTAATCTTTGACGATAAAAACGCTCTGGTGATACTATATTTACAAAACACAAATATGGTGTGTGTGATGTAGTGTTATTTAATATTTTTAGTAGTAGTTGTCAGGATTGAGGTGGTAATTTATATTTTATTGAAAATATTTTGTATAGTTCTGGTTTTTTATTTCTCTGTGGGTGCTACGAAATACACTTTGAATCTGCAGGAACCAACTTAATTGGTTAATGTATAGTGTGACCCCACTTTTGCACTAATTTGATTTGATTTTTTCAATCGAAGATACAACGTGTACCACATCCAAGAAATGAAATCTTCAATAAGGTCATTTTTGTTACATAAAAGTGGTTAATTTTAATGTCATTTGCGTTTCTGGCATGTGTCACCAACCATTCTCCCTTTCCTTTTACTTTTTTGGCATATGTTTGTGGAGATTTGCCCAACCTTAACTCACCAATCAACAAATGTCAGCTATTATTCGGTAATCAATCAAGGAATAGATTATAGATTAAACAAACTCGGTGGATGGATGATTAGCATCACTAAATCATTTTATGGTTTGATTAAGAAATTTCATAAACTTATTCCTAAAACCAAGGATGGGGGTCCTCCAAGATTCGACTCAAAACCCATGAAAGAGTGGCAATCATTGAAGAATTCTTGCATTCAAATGACTCCACTCAATAATTAAAACAAGCCAAATTAATGTGTTGTTTATGGGGTCTTTTATTATTATACATTTAGCCACCCTAGAATGAATGAGTGAGTGGAAAGTAATTGCTCCAAATACTACAATTTAATATGTGATTTAGTTAATGGATTTTGCTTCTCCGGACTCGAGTCCCACAATTGATTGGTCAAACCAAGATGGCTACGAATCACTAATCACCCAAAGAGTAGTGCATAATGTGATTCATGATTGTGGCATATTAAATAATGCACATCAAATCTAGGGTTTGATAGCATGGCTTGTGTTTATATGAGGAGACAAATCCAAGAGAAAGCCACTTTTAGCCACAACTAAACAACTTCTAACCGAGGTTTTAAATTTTAATCGTTTTTTAACTATCATAAACATGTACTTTTGTCACACCATTTTTTTACCCATTACCTCTAAAAATAATTTCATCTTTTTTATGATAATTAATTCTTGATATATATTACATGCGTAGCCCAGATCATATCACATTCTATATGGTAATGGGTCCTTTTAGATCACAATTATTTTATGATCACACATTGTATCAGCCGGTTTTATGTGTTCATTGCACACAATGATGATAGCCTAACGTTAAATGCATGCTTTCGTGTTGCTCAAATTTATATCCATAGTCAAATCAGTCTGCAAAACAATTCATATTTTAAGTGAGTCTACTATGTTTCGTGTTACATATGAACTCGATATATTAAATAGATTTTTAACTCTATTTTCTATTACTTTTTTTTTTCTTTCTATTCTATCAATCATTTCAAAATATTAGATCCACAACTCCCAAGTTAGGTAATACTAGTAAAAAATTCATGGATAGAAGTGGAAGAAAAGTTTGCAATTACTCGTGAATTAAACACATACTCTCTCTCTCACACATACATTGACTCCATAAACTAATAATTTTGGTGTTAAAACATAGTGATCACCATTTAAATTAATTTTTATGCAATAACTTTTCTAATTATAGTAATTAAAAGATGAAACTTTTACAACAAAAATTTTGCTAAAGTGGACACTCACTATAGATTAGTACGTACGTTTATGTCTCATTTCAAACTAATATGGTGCATAATCTATTTACAAAAGATTGCTTCTTTTAAAAATAACTAGACTTCATCTCAAATTTAATTTATTTATAAATTAGATTTTAGAATAATTTATAATTATTAATAATAAATAACTAAAATTTAGAGATCAAATTAAAATTAATTATAATTTTTTTATTGTAAAAACAATTTAAAATATCAATAATTTTTAATTTGTAAAATTGTATTTAACTTGTCACTATAATGATTACATTTTTTTTATCTTTAAATTGAGTTATTCTTTTGTGATTTTTTTGTAAGTGTGAGTTTTTTTCAACCTTACTAAGATTTATATTAATAAGATTAATATCCCTTAAAAACATTTTGAAATATATTATCAAAATTTTCACATTCTAATACATTACAACTGCAAAATTTATATATTTTTTAATTGCTGACCACCTTGAACATCTTTATTTGAGAAATCATATATATATATATATATATATATATATATATATATATATATATATATATATATATATATATCATTGTATGTATATATATATATATAAGTCATAAGATTGAGATTTAAATGTTATAAAACTTCCCAAGTGTTTTATACTGGCGTAACATAAAAAAAATAAAATAAAACCTTATATGACGTAAATAAAAAATTATTCTTTTAACTTGAAATTATGAGAATATATATTATAAAGTCTGTATATTTGAATAATTTTCTCATAAAAATCCTTTAGATTATAATATAATGGAATGAAACCACAAAAAATAGAGAGATGTTAATCTACTTTCACACCTTACATTAAATAATTTATATACATATTATGTATTAGAGGAAAAAGAAAAAAATGAGTACAATAAAAAGTTGTCTAATTATTTTATTCTAATAAAAAAATATTATACTTTTAGTTTCTATAAAATAATCCTTAGGAAAAAAAAGGAAGCAGGGTTGTAATATAAATTATTTGACGTACTTACTTAGATTCCTTGCATTTACTATATTTTATTTTATTAATCAACCGACAACACCCATTACTCACTTCCTTTGCTAGTTTGTTCTTTCTTCTTCTCTAAATACATCCTTGCTTTTATATATTTTATAAATAAGAGTAAAAACTGATTTCAAGTATAAAATATGTAGTGAATTTTATCATCAAATATTATTAGATGATAAAAATACACAAATTCACGAAATATAATGATAATTCATACTCACAAATATTTATTATTTGTAAATAAGAAATAACGAATAATAAATATTTTAATATTTATTTATAAATATATTGAAGATAAAAATCACACTATTCATACTCACAAATATTTATTATTATAAAAAAGCAAGGGTTAAATATGTTTTTAGTCTCTGTACTTTGGGACGATTTTGGTTTTAGTCCCTCTTTCAAACTATAGTACAATTTAGTCCTTCAATTTTAGAAAACTCTGATTTTAGTCCTTTTTACCAAATTTTTTTAACTTTGTTTGTTGTTTCAAACGCGTTTCTCAATTAACATTAAAGCCAAAAATGTGTCAAACAGTGTAAACAATCTAAATGCTATAATGTAATGTGTTTGAAACAACAAATAAAGTTAAAAAAAAATTGGTAAAAAGGACTAAAACCAGAGTTTTCTAAAATTGAAGGACTAAATTGTACTATAGTTTGAAAGAGGGACTAAAACCAAAATCACACCAAAGTATAGGAACTAAAAACTTATTTAACCCAAAAAAACAAATAAAAAAATAGATAAAAAAAAATTATTACCACTCAAGTAAGGGAAAAATATATCCGTACTCAATTCAATTAATTGTCATCTTAACTACCACACTTTATTATCTCTATCTCTTTTAATATGAATATTAGTTTATCTTTTTAGGCATGTCTTAAAGCATTATAGAAAAAGTAACTTCAAAAAATTAAAATCACTGAGATTTGGAAAAGAAAAATTAAAAATATCTTATATAACTAGTATTGTAATGGACTAAAATAAAGAAAATATTTACTTTTTTAAAGAGTTGTCAAAACGGGTAATCCGGCTTAACCCAGCCCGGTTCACCACAGGTTGGTCACTTAGTGAGCTAACTCAACCCGACTTGTTTATTAGCGAGTCAGAAAAACTCGAACCCGACTCGACCCACTATGGGTTGGTGGATAAACGGGTTGGTTTACTAGCCCACTTAATTACATTTTTTTAAAATAAAAGAATTACAAAATTTCTATAGTTTAAACCTAAACAAATTTTACTCCCAAGTTTTATTTCCAAATGGATGTTTAATTATTTTTTAAAATAGAGAACCTAAATAATTTTTTCAAGCAATAAAAAATAATAAATATTTTTTTTATAAAATTAAAATTAAATTTTAATAAAATAAATTTAGGTAGGTGAGTTGGTGGGTCAACTCGGCCCACCATAAGTTCAATCCGCATGAACAGGATTTAAATGAACCAGATTAAAATCTGACCCGCATAAAAATAAATACAATTTTTTCAAACTCAATTCAACTCAAACCCATAACGAACCAAATTGACTTACATAGTGTGAGGATTCTATTTTTTACTGTCATTTGATAAACTTTAAGATTATATGAGTTTTTGTATGATGTAAAAAATTGCATTGATTGAAGAAAAAATGGATTCCTGTGTGAAAGAGAAGCAATGAATGATGGTGTAAAAAGGTGAGTGCATTGATTTAACATGCATTGTGGACGTTAATTATGAAAAAGTCAATGGGATCCCATCTCTCTCTTCACACACATATCATCATTCACGATGTGAGAGAGAAAGATGCCCCTAGATAAGGGTGAGCTTTAAGAACATAGATTTTTTTATAGAAAGAATATGAATATTAGAGTAAATAAATAAATATGCAAGATTAATAAAAAAATGTTGAAACATTATATTTAATCACATTCACAATAATTTTTTATATTATTTTTTCCTTATACTATTTATCAAATTGTATTATTTTAAAGTATATAAAATATGAATTTAGGAAAAGATTGACTATGCAATATCTTAACTCTCACCGTCAGTAGAAAAAAATGTCGTAATGAGAAAAAAATTATAAAAAAATTAAATACTCTAACAACATTAACTATCATTTGTTATTCAAAATAAAATAATAAATATTTTAAAATATGTACAAAATTGATAGATAAATAATATCATGTAATTTTTAGTGAATTATTTATGATGAGAAATCCTTTTATAGTTATGATAAGTCTTCATGGTAATAAGTGTAATAAAGATAAAAGGTTTAAGGAAAAATACAACTTACCAAGAATACTTCGCAACAAATTGTATTAACTAGGAAGTAAGGAGGAACACAAGAAACAAAAGAATTAACTCTAGGTCGGATGACTTTTATTAGTCTATGGCTTAGTCTATATATTCTGTTGGTAAATGAGAGAGAAGAGGGAATTGGAATTATGTTTTGCTTTCTCTCTAGATTTTTTTCGGTTGAATCGGTTGTTTTTCCTTACATCATCGCTTTGTGCACATGTGGGAATGACTCCTAGTATTTTCTTGTTTTTGTGAGCATAATGGTGCTTTCATCGTTATGGCAGAAAATACTCGTCTCAGAAAACTCATTGCTAATGTCAGGCGAATCCTAAAAGTAATTAAGACACGGGATCGAGAACATACCACCAAATTTGAGACCATGGAGTCTGCAATTGATACTTTCCTGCAACATAAAGCCGCAAACCCTTTCCAACTGTTTCAAGTGCATAATGTCAAGTTGGATTTTTTGCGTTTTGATGGATCTTCAAGGCAAAACAATTTTTTTCATATTACAATATCCATAATGATCATCACTTAACTATTGTTACCATACATTTGGAGATGTGGTTTCTTGGTATCAAATTATGACTCGTCATGATTCATTTCATTCCCAGAGTGCATTTACTCAAGCGTTAGAATTGGATTTTAGTCCTTCTCCTTATGAGTGTTTCAGGTCCTGTCTGTTTAAATTAACATAAACAACTTATGTTCATGAATATCATGTTCAATTCACTGCTTTGACTAATCGTGTGCAGGGTATCACCACTAAAGCTTTGTTAGATGTTTTATCAGAGGTTTAAAACTAGATATTCAAAGGATGTGATTGCTCAATCGTCTCAACCTTAATTCGCTTTGTTTTCTTGACCAAATTGTATGAAGAAAAGTACTTTTCCAAACCCAAACACTATCAACCCTATTTAGTAGCCAAAACACCAACCATAAACACCAGTCTATCTATAAACCAAACCATTAAATTCACTAATACACTCCTCTTTCCTAATCCTATTACAACTTTCTGCATTATCACACCTTCAAAAATACCAATATTAAGAAAATAAACCTCAATCGAGATGCAACTTAAGAGAGAAAAAGGTCTCTAATATATACATGTGGTATGATGAAAATTTTGATTAACGAATAGTACATAATAAACGAAAGTATTAAAATATACATAAAAATTTCATAAAACAGGGCATTTCTTCTATCTTAATAAGAAAAAGTTCTTTTAGTTTCATAATCTGTAGTATAAAGACACCAGTTAAGATTTGGTATAATTAAAAGTCTAACTATAGTTTTTATAAAACTCTTTTTATAACTTATTTTTCGCTTTATCTTTGCATACATGATCACTTTTTAAGTTTTATATAAAATATATAATTTATTGAATAATAAAGAGTGTACGGGTATGACTTTGGTTCTTAAAAGATGGGTATAATGATAACCAGATTAGCCATGGTGACGAGTGGTGCCAAGAAATAAAAAGCACTATATCTCATCGGTGTCTTTCCCTGGCACACACATTAATTCACCCAAAAGTTCATCCCAAACACTTCCTCATCACACAATTAATTAATTAAAATATTTAACAGTTTGATTGATTGATTAATGATAAAACAATGTTGTAAAATATAATTATCAACTATTGAATCTTAATTAAATTATTATCAATCAAAAAATTATTTTAAAATATATATAAATATAGGTCTGAAATAAAAATAAGAATAATTACATAAAACAAATGATTATGAGAATTTAGAATAAAAAATAGTTGTAAACCCTTAGAAATTTTTCTATATATTAAACTCTGAACTCGAACCTGAATTTGAAGCATATTATTATCGCTATTTTCACTCTGAACTTAGATTATTATTATTATTATTATTATTATTATTATAAAGTCACATTATATATAACATTTAGATTAAGAGAAAATAAGGTATACTTTATTTTATTGTATATAATACATGCGTGAAAAATGTGTAGTCTGTAGTACCTTGTGTTTCTTTTTTCTTTTTTTTCTTCCAATATTTTCCCCTTCTCGATTCCCTCTTTCTGTAGTCTACTTTCAACTGTGAGTAATAAATAAACAAATAAATAAATATAAATATATATATATATATATATATATATATATATATATATATATATATATATTCTTTTTCATTTGTGCTGTATACCCTTTAACCAATCTGTTTGTGACAGTATCAGTATCACGCTCACGCCTCTTTTCCTTTCCTCTTTATCATTCCTCTCTCACTTTTCTTTCTTTTTATTTTTCTTACCACGTACACCAAACCTGTGTGATTTCTCTCTCTCTCTCACAGTTTCATTGACATTAATGTAGAGCTGTATATTGCAGTAAGAGCATCTGCAAAATCTGACAGTGAAAAAGAGTAACACCTTTTTTTACAGTACAGCCCAAAGTCAAGTCGTGAACTCTTCCTTTTTCTCTGTGATCAGAGCCACAACCAGAATCATAAGAAGAATCACACAACAATTTTATTTAATTTCCCGAATATTATACTCCTATATCACTCTCAAAACTCATCGGTCGCTCAGTTAAGACAAGAGTAACGTCTACTCAAACATTCACTCCAACGCTTCATATATTTCATTTCTCAATATTAAACATGATCGACACACTTAGATACCTTCTCGGCTCCGCCGGTCCAAGCGGCTTCGGCTCCAAATCCACCGCCGAACAAGTCACGGAAAACCGCGCCGATCTCCGCTGTCTCACCGCCATCATCACCGGTAAATTATTTCCACAACTACTTATAATCATTAATATATTCTCGTAAGTATTTATGAAAATTATGTACGATGTTATTATCAGGTGCTACGTCTGGAATCGGAGCTGAAACGGCGCGTGTGTTAGCGAAACGTGGAGTTAGGCTGATTCTGCCGGCGCGTAGCGTGAAAGCTGCTGAAGACGCAAAAGCGCGTATAGTATCAGAGTGTCCTGATTCTGAGATCATTGTTATGGCTCTTGATCTAAGTTCTCTCAATTCGGTTAGAAGCTTCGTAAATCAGTTCCACACTCTCGGTTTGCCTCTCCATCTTCTCATGTATGTGAAACAATAATCGTATCATGCTTCAATTATTTTATTTCCATTTTTATCTAACCTCAAAAGAAAGAAAAAAAAATCGAGATCATTACCAGGATTCTCATCCGTGAATTTTGATGAATATTAGAAACAACGCCGGAAAGTTTGCGCATGAACACGCTGTATCGGAAGACGGAGTTGAAATGACCTTCGCCACTAATTACCTAGGTGAGAAATTAACTAAATTAACGATTAATTAAAGTAAAAAGCACTCGTGTGATTAATTAAGAAATAATTAATTGCAATAATGTAAGATTAGATAATTAATGAGTGGAGGAAATGCTTTTGTTAGGTCATTTTTTGTTGACAAAGTTGTTGGTGAAGACGATGGCTGAAACGGCGAAGGAGACGGGAGTGCAGGGTCGGATAGTGAACGTGTCGTCTAGCATCCACGGATGGTTTTCCGGCGATGCGGTTTCGTATCTGGCTCTTATAAGCCGTAACAAAAGGTGGCAATAACAACAACAACACGAGTGTGTTGTTGTGAGTTGTTACAATCATTTTTAGTTTCTTGCTAACAATACGGTGTTTTTTTGAAATTAAAAAAAAAAATAGTCAATCTAAGTTGAAATGATGTGAACGTGATGTATACGTGTTTGTGAAACACTGCGTGCATCTTTGGACTGAAATTTGTCTCGTGTCCCCCAGCCATTACGACGCCACACGTGCTTATGCTCTCTCCAAGCTCGCCAACGTTTTCCACACTAAGGAACTTGCACGTAGACTCCAGGTAACACACACTTGCTATGTTCATAATCATTCCGCATTTAATATATTAATTCACATGCAATGCAATATCTGTCTATGATCCTATCCATCTAAAAAAGTCACATTTGTTTGTTTCCCTACTCAGTAATCATGTTTTTCCCAGGAATTGGATTCGTTTAACCCCGTTCTTGCTTCTTGATTGGTTTATATCATATTTTATTTGTTTGACACAGTATAATATTAATAAATTAATTTATTTCTGCAGCAAACGGGGGCCAACGTGACTGTTAACTGTGTTCATCCTGGGATTGTGAGAACCAGACTCACTAGGGAGCGTGAAGGTTTACTCACAGGTTGGAACCAAACAAATAATCCAATCTTGCTTTGCTGTTTTTTTTTTTTCCCTTTTTCTTTTTTACACGGGTGATGGATTTAGCTTCTATTTTTTGTATGACGATGGTCATTGATTTTTGCATTTTCCCTTTCATGTTCTAAAATAAATTTGCAGATTTAGTGTTCTTTTTGGCTTCCAAGCTCCTAAAGACCATTCCTCAGGTAATTCAAAATAGTGTACGCGTGCGTCATGACTCATTATTGCCTATTGTCTCTGTCCTTCCTAACGAGATGTTTTTCTAATTTGAAAATTTAAATAAATAAGTAGTTTAATTCTTGAATACAAGTATCTTTTTTGTCATCGTCTTTAACTCTCTTATGCTGATTTCTTGCAACGCGAATAAAAATGTAGGCAGCTGCCACAACATGTTATGTGGCAACTCATCCGAGGCTGTCCGATGTCTCCGGCAAATACTTTGCTGACTGTAACGAAACCTCAACCTCAAAATTGGGATCCAACCTAGCGGAAGCCAGAAGGTTATGGGCCACTTCTGAATTCATGATTTCTAGGGGTCCAAAGGCTGCCTTTGACCTACTCAAGCATCTTGAATTTTGAAGTTTCTTGGACACTGCAACACACACACACGTAAGTCTGGAGAGAGAGCAACCCTAATACTGTTTTACTCTCTCTCGATAGAGTCAAGATAATGATAGGAAGGGTTAACTTTGCACATATGATCTTGATATATATCTAGGGTATAATATAATTAACTATGTCATGTATAATTATTTTTTACATTCTCTTAGGCTAAACAATAGGAAACTTGCTGGTTTTATTTTATTATTGGAAGGAAAAGTCTAAAATATATGATTGCTTGAGATGCTAGTTAGATTGGGTAGCCATGATGATACAATGATTATGGAGCTTGGGTTATGTTAAACTTGGATCTTAGCTAGATTAGAAATGAAAGTGCCAGGAAAACTCTAATTGTACATATATTGTTTATTTATTGCTTTGTTTCTGGGATGTAGCTGTACTTGTGTATCTGGGGATAATACAAAATTATACGAGAAAGTTCGATTGGAGTTATCATAAGTGGACAACAGAACTTGTAAATAGAAGAAAACAAGTAAATAAGAGAACGAGAACATGGGGTCGGGTTGCCCCATGTGGTGGTTGTTCTTCGAAGAGTATCTTTCTCTCATGGTATTTGCGTGGGACCTACTAACATGCTCCCCGTGGAAGCGAGAGCGTGCTTTTGAAGAAAAATAATTTTGCAACTACATTTTTTGTTAAACTATAATCATAGCAATCCATGGACGAGTGATTGGTCACTCGTGCTATTCAACAAATCAATTTAGACCGATAATATCATATTGTTTAAAAAGTCTTCACTAAACTACCCATTATCTGAAGATATGTTATTCATTTTATAAAAGTTTTGTATGAATTAGTGTAAAATTTAATAACAATGTACTCTCTATAAGCACTTGTAGTATTGTTATCATATAATCAGTTCTTTTCATATATGATAAATTTCTTGATTATTTCAACAATTAAAAGCTATATTTCAAGTTACTTTAATGATATATACAGTATTTCCTTTTTTCTTTTTTTTTATCATGTCATCCAATCCTAATCTTTTGCCTTTTTCTTTTTCATTTCTCTTTATTGTACCAACTTTTGGGTATTAAAATTGTGTGATACAAATTTAAAATTTAGAATGAAAATTCTTTAAGTATAAATTTGTAATGTTGATTTAAACAGGTTTTTTACTATCTCATATCATTGTTATATTTTACATACCTTTCAAAGATTTAGTCTTAATAATAAAATTGTTTGATTTGTATTATCATGTAGTAATGTAGGTTTGGTGATATTATGAAGAGGTTTGACAATGATGATAGATTAAAGTTTTATTGTTAAACAATGGAATAAATGCACGATCAGTTTACATTATGTAGAATATAGAATAGAATAAGAGACTTTATGATGATGTACTAGAAATAACAATCCTTGGAACTGCTAAGTCATCAACTCTTGGGTTTTATAATTCATATTTTGGAAGGTGGATTAAGTTAGGAGGTGGATCCGTGCCTTGGCCAAAATCTTCTTAGGAAACAAATCAAAATATAGAAAAAGTTGTATTAGGAATTCTAAACATATTGGCACGGGATTTTTTATTTTTTTTTTCGGGTGAGTGATCTTTATCACTTTATGAACTCATTATTATTTTATAACTTTTTAATTTTATTATTAGTTCGCGCGTCACTTCATAAATTATTATTATTATTATTTTCTTTTTATCCATCATACTTTTTATGATGCTTTAAATCAATTTTCTTTTTAAATTGTTTCATTTAATATTAGACTGCTTATTTTAATAAAATTATCCTTTAATGTTTTTATTTTAAAAAAAAATTGCTTAATGACAACGGGAACGGAACGAGTTTCGTTATTACTTAAAAAAAAAAATTATCTTATCCCTAAATCTAAATTCAATGAATATAAAATTGATATCCTATGTTCTCATCTCCACGAGTATACACTCCTACTTGTCTTTACCCATAAATGTTTTCTTATTATTTCAATATCAATTAATTAATTTTTATAAAATAATAAAAACTTCGGTAAAAAAAACATAATATTATTAAATATTTAATATCAAAATGATGCAGTTGTATACTGTTCTAGCAAACATAATGGAAAGATGCAGTTGTATACTGTTCTACTAGGGCTATAATATGTATGGAAAATAACGCCCCAAAAAAATGCTATCATAATAAGAAAGTACATAATGATATAGATATATATATATATATATATATATATATAAAGGATTTGAAGTTTCTAAAGTATAAAATATACAGCATCAAACTTTTAATATAATATACTAATTATTTATTTAAAAGTCAGTCTGTTTTTATCGAAACGTTGTAACATACAACAAAACACATAAGACTGAGTTTGTATAAACAAAATATTGCTTCTTCTTCTTCTTCTTTTTTTTTATAAACAGAATATTGTAATGTATAACCGTTGTCATTATCCTATTATTATACATACAAATGTTAAAATAATCACATATCATATCATTATGAAATGTAAGGTGTGACTCTAAACTAATCTTATTGTATACTTCACATTTAATACTTTCATTTTTGATTAATTTTTATCTTAAAAATTATTCTTTATCTTATTTAAAATATTACAAATGTCATGTGTAACACTGTAATATATACATTTTCTTTCCATTATGCAATTAAGTGAATAAATGATATTTTTTTTCCAATGAATAGATATAGGAAATCTAACAATATCCTCTTTTGTGTGCATGATCCGAACCTGAGTGTTTCTGTATGATTGAAAGAAGAACTTCAATTCAAAGCACCAAACCACATGGCTGACCTCACAAAAAATATCTAATAATATACTTTCATAACTATCATAATAATAAATAAATAAATAAATAAATAAAATGTAGACAAATCAAGACCCTTGAAATGAAAAATTACTAATTTTTTAAAAAATAAAATTCCTTGGCAGGTTTTGATTTGGCATAACTTATTTTTAGATAAGAATTATGCTTGAGCTTATCCGATTCAACTCGGGATTTAAGTAATTCACACAAAATTAACCTCAAATGAATAAACTAAAATGTTTATATACTTTTTGGCTTGTGAAGAACAAAGTCTATAACGCATAACTCACACATGCTAGGAATAATAATTCTCACCAAATGGTTTTCCCAAAATAATATCAATCTATTAAGGTATATTTATTATTATTATTAGTAGTATTGTTATCATCATCTACTGTAAATATCAATATTGATGCAAATTTGAAAAAAAAAATATTATGAAAACATAAGTAATATGAAAATGAATAAATTTAAATATTTTTCAAAACTTGTGGAAGGTAAAGTATCCACTTGGATGATTATGTTGTGTTGGATTTGGCACTTCATCGAATGACTGATCCAATTCTGATAGGGTTATCCACATGATATCTTATGATAGGAACAAAACCTTTCATCAAACTCTTTCTGGCCCACTTTTTTATGGTCCAACATGGCCCAATTTTAGATATTTATTCGCATCCAGCTCTTCTATGCACATTATTTAATCACTAATTTGGGCAATTAATTAATGATCAAATAACTAATTTTTGGTTGGGAAGGAGGACTCCATTGAAAATCAATCCTAATACATTTTTTTTCTTCATAAAAATGGTTATAACTTTAATTTTATTTAATACTTTATTAATTATAAATAGTTATCACATTGCATTGTTGCTTTGGTGTAGGTTGGTTTCATAGCGCGTTGCACATCATTTTCTAATTTATTAGAGAAAATTTGTGTAAATGGATGTTTAATCCCATTAAATGATGGTCAATTAGTCTAAGTCTTTGCAAGGAATTGCATATTTCATACTACTTATATAAATATAGGAATTTAAATTCAAATAATTGCTATGATAAAATTAACTTAAGTAATTCACATTACATTTTTTATTTGGTTTGGAATTATTAAGAAAAAAATAGTCGCGTAAAACAAATTTGCATTGTATTACTTAATTTTAAACTATCATATATGATAAATCTGAGGTTTTTATAAGAATTGTTTAAGAAGTCAGACTAATAATTATTTTTTATTTGTTAATAATATAATTCTTTAAATTAATACTACAAATATATTAAACTAAATTCTGAAATTAAAATTTCGGTAAAGAATTTTTAAATTTTTAGTCCCACCCAGTTTAGCATTAAAATTGTATATTAAGTGAAGTAAACAGAAACAAATCTTCTTTATATCTTGTCAGTTTGGGTTTCACTTCTAATAATTTATTTTCAATTTAATTTCACAAACTGACTCATCTCTGTACAGTAAATTCACCTGAAACTAAATTTAAATATCTGAATTGTAAAGTACCATATACTTTTTTATTCATCACTTAGGTCATTTCAACATAAAATCTTCCAATTTTTTGTGTTCCTTCTGAAAAAATTAGTATTTGGTTTGTTTGAGTTAATTGCAATAATGATAGTGATGATAACAAAGACTGCCACTATAGTTTCAATGTGAGCATAAACAATAGGATAAACCATAAACTTTTAGATTAGGGCAATGTTGAATTCACGAGAATCTTTTATACTTATACCTTATAGAAAGTAAAACCAGTGGCTTAAAACAGTCTCATCCATTACTTTACATGCAATCGCTTTTTTTATGCAACTGACATTTGTCTCCTCATTATAAGCTTGCAGTGGAAAACAACTATCACACAAGAATTTTATGCACATCAAAATGAAAACTACAAATGGTAGAGACCCAAAAGGAGAAAAGGGTGACAAGATCGTTAAGTTTTTGTGACAGAAATCAGTGTTAGAGACAGACTTTTATCCCTATTATAACTTTTAAACCATTCATTCCTCAGAATCTTTTTTTGAACAATTTATTCTGTCTTCCAATACTCATCTATATATAATGATGACATTTTTGTTCTATATGACGATTTTTCAAGTAAAAATTAAGATAAATATGATCAAGTTACTACAATTTGCTACCATTCAGGCAATGAAACACATGTTTGGATAGCAGTTCAAAATGGACTTCAGCATTGAAAGTCTTCTGTGTTTTTTCATTCTGGCTATTTATTTATACATGCACAAAGTCATTTTGCATTTCCTGAATTCAGGTTCTGTAAACAAAAATTCTTGTATAAATTAAGATAGAATACAATCCTCTGTATATACACATGGTCATGAATTACAACAACTCGACTAGGACCATCAGCAAAAATGAAACTTACAATTCTCTTAACCAACAGTCCTTAAAAATTAAAGAATCATATATTGATATTGGCTTGGTATAAAGAATACTATCATGTGAAGGCAATCTCCAATCAGGTACTGAAGTATTGCCCTGGCTGCTATATACTACTACTACACTTGAAAACAAAGAAAATCTTTGCATTGTAGCAAATTCCACTCTATGCAAGAACCCTATATTGCTATATGAGCATAGCAACTAACCTTGGAGTGCCCCAGATAATGAGCCTAAACCTTGGTTTCAGCCACGAACAGGTAATCCATAATTCTGGTACACTCTTATGTATCCATCCCATCCTGCTGTCACAATTACTTGGCCCCACAAGTGGGAATTAGACATTCCCTTGCAAGCACTTCTCAAGAACTTGTACTCTGATTTACACATTGTAGGAGAAACAACAGTTTGTGTTTGACATGAGTCCACAAGTGTCTCCTCAGGCCACGTTGCAGAAACCTTTGGAATCAACTCTGACAGAAATCCGCGACTCAAGAAGAAACAATCCGGCGAAGGCAGCGAACACCTCTGATTTGCATCCCCTCCTAGCGACGGCGATAAGAGTGTTCCTGGGATTGACTCAATGCCACACCAAGGAACAGCTATTGCTGCGTTGTGGGAGAGAAAACTCTCTGAAGACCAAATCTTCTTTGCTTTGGAATTACTCCTATCATGGCCATTGTAATTCCAGATGCATACATTCGAATCCTCACTTACGGAGATGATATGTTTCCCATCAGTGGTGAAGGAAGCATTCATCTGACCTGCACTTCTTAAGCCTGCAGGCAAAGAAGAGGAGTAAGTAATAATTTATGTACTATATTTCCTAAATACAACAATATAGTAATGCTTGCTTCTGATACTTAAAAAGGAAGAAATGTAGATGGGATTTCAGCTCTTTGAATGTTTTTGGTGCTGTTCTCCAATTTGAATAGGAGCTCTATTTTGGTAACCGAAGTTGATATTTAATGCAAACCTTAATATGCAGATGAGTGATATAAACCTCTAATTTTTATTCCAGAACAGCACTACGAGTTTCTATGTATGTAAGCTTTGTCCTACTTAAAAAGATGTAGCAAGAGAGGAATCAGGCATACGGATGGGATGCACTTCAGAAAGAGTTTTCAGATAAGGAAAACATGTGTAAACCTACCCTTGAATTTGTAGATTATGTCATCTCCAGAAAGTATACAGACATGTGAATCAGCAGATGCAACCAATAATTTGCTTGGGTCAGTTGGTGAAAACTGCAAAAATTAATCATATACGATATGATTAATGATCAGCATTCAATAATTTTGTGTAGGATGTCCTAGAAAAGCAAATTCCAAACCAGAAAAAGAGTGAGAGAAGTAAACAACCTGAAAGCCAGTGATCCTTTTCCCTGATGTCTTCTTCTTTCCTCGTAAACACAACTGAGCATCCAATTGCAGATGTTTATCTAGACAAGAGAATTCAACAATATGAAGATCATTAAAAGCTGCCACTCATAATCCTCTGTGTGATCATTGGTTTAAGTGTGGACTCTGTTCTATATACTACAGGCAGATTATAACATCAAAATAATCAAATAGTAATTCAAAGTTTGACCATATGCACATCGACCTCATAGTTTTTTGTCCAACCAGTGTAAGTTCATAATTTTATTGTATTTTTTGGTAAGAGAAGAGAGATGTATTAAGGCTGGGAGAAAAACACAAAAAAGGGGAAGGAGGATAATTAATCCTTAAAAGGGATAAAAATATAAAAGCACATCCAGGAAAAATGGACATCAACAAAATATGTTCATCCAATCCTCAATATAATGGAGCTATTCAAAGTAATATTGACCTGCAGGCCTAAGAACAAGGCGTATATATACAGAACAAAGAGCAATATACAACTAATATCACTGACACTAAATGTACACATGAACCAACAAACCAATAACCTGAATATGCTTTCATGAAGCCATTTATGTTTCTCTGTTTGGGTGGCTAAAGATCACAGGAGATCCAAACAGTTATCGAGCCAAATACGTGCATACCTTGGATATCGTAGAAACGGCAATTGCCTGCCATGGTACCCACAATTGTACCCTGGAAGAATAAGAAAACAAATTTGAGGAACAAAGCAGAACATACTTTCCAGCACAAATTTCCACCGTTAAATGTATAGTGAAACAGACCTTTCCATCAGGGCGGAAGCACACGGCTGTGACTATCTCTCTGATATCAATGTAATCACTAACTCTACTGTGAACAACTTCCCAGATACGCACTTTTCCATCAATTGAGCCACTGATGAAAAAATTATCATTGATGGGGTTGAAATTGACGCATGTCACTGCATCAAAGGTAAAAGTAAGAAACCATTATTCAGCAAAAATATGAAAAATTTAGAGGAACACATTACAGAACAACTAATATTGAATACACACTCACCATAATTATTGTGGGGAAAAACTCTAAGACATCTATCAATTCCCACATGCCATAGGCGCACTGTCTTATCAACAGAGGATGACAGTAGAAACTGCAACATATAAAGAAGAATATATACGACAGTAAGTTCAATTTTATAGAAAAATAAATGATATGCAAGTTTAAAGATAGCGCAAAATATAAGAAAATAATAATAGCTTGCTTTCTATGGGAGAAACTAACCCCTCTTTTGGACCAAGCAAGGTCCAAAATGTCACCACTGTGACCTTGGAATTCGTGCAAGGGTTTTGCCGATATACGGAAGGTCCTTGGTGGGATAATCACACAGGTTGCTTCAGGGGATCTTCTCAACTTCTCCGTTTTGACTAATTTTTCTTTATCTACACCAAGGGGAGCAATACATGAAAAATTATTTATTTTGAAATATATATTTGATGGATCATTGTCCAGAATGTCTAGTTCACTCGATCTCTCATCCTCAACCACCTTCCACACACGTACCATGCCATCTTCACCACCACTAGCCAGATATTTTCCATCAAGACTGAATTTCATTGTCAAAATAACACCCTTATGTGCTTTAAACTCCTGTTCCGTGTAAAGGGAGGAAAGTTCCTTAAACCGCTTCCTATAAGAATGAACTCGAACTCTTTGTATCCCACTTCCATCCACTGAATCACAGTCTTTGCACTTAGTTTCATCAAACCCGTGATTATTAACAAAACAGGCAATAGAATCCAGTTTCTTTAGCCAACCCCTCTTCATTTTTCTTTTTCCAACTCCTAACAACCTTGTGTTTTCAGCATCTCTCTGCAAATGTCTGCGAACCATCGATGAAGGCCCAGTATTTCTCTGAAACTCCTCCAAGCTAATCAATTGGTTCGAACCCAAAACACGCAGTGTACTAAGAGTTCCATCCTGACCCAGCTTATCCACAATATACCGTGTTCCATCATCCAAATTCCTTATCATACACGCCGAATTCTCGCGATTTTCTCGGGAACCGGAAGCCTCACCAGACAAGGAATCCAACACAATCTGGTTTGAGGTAGAGGGAAGACCCTCCTCAACAGCAAGAGAAGTCCTCAAAACCGCCCCACTTGTAGCAGTGATTCGGTCAATCCCACAAGGTTGATCTTGAAACTCCACTCCCTTCGTTGAATAATTCAAATCAGACTCCAAACCCATCCATCTCAAGAAATTCTGGCGTCTCTGGTTAACACTTCCAAGGTCCTTTGCCCAAACCTTGTGCCTAGTAACATGTCCGTTGTTACCAGAACTAGATTCATCTGACTCTGAACAATCCGAACCCCCATCAGAGACAGAACACAATTCCTCACGAGTATCATAAAACTGATCCTCTCCCCCATCCATTTCCCACCTTTCCCCAATCCCCACAGCTAATCTCAAGCAGATTCCTTTCTTACAGAACAAACAATTCTGAAATGAACGGATGAGTTTTACTTCAATTGGGGGGAAAGGGTATCTGAAAGCACACAAATCAGGAACAGTTATGGCGAATCCAAGAGAGAAACAAAAGAGGAACTAGGAAAGAGAAAAAAAAAAACATGGATTTTGGAGAATGAAACGTAGAAAAGAGAGAAGAAGCAGAGAGGAGAAGGAAAACATGGGATGTTTGCTGACCTTGGTTATCTTCAAATTTTGAGCTTGATCCAGAAATCGAAACAATTTTCATAGGGATCTTCGCTGTGTTTGTTTGTTCAGTCTGCACTGTGCATCCACAGGAATACCTACCCACACCCACCACTTTGTGGTACGGCAAAGAAGGTTAAAACTGAAAAAAAAAAAATTATAACTATTACCATTATTCAGTTAAACTAAAAAACAATAATATTATCGAATAGAATAGAAGAGAAGAGAAGAGAAGGGAAAAGATTGCCTCGTTGTGTGCGTGTCTAAGATTGGAATGAATGAAAATGAATGATGAGTTTGGATTTTTTAGAAATTTACAAATTGACTGAGTCTACTCTTACTTCCCACTTTCTTTGTTTTTCTCTCCAAACGAATCAGATACCTTTCTTTTCCACTTTCCTCTTCCTTCATTTCCTTCCAATGCTTCAACTTTTTTTCACCATCTCATTTTATTATTCTAATATTCCCCTTTTTCTGCCAATACTAATATTTCTTCTTCTTTTTTTCTACACTTCAATTACTTACTTTATGAATATTTAAAATATCAGTTCTTCTATTCCAATTAACGCCACAAAAAAATTGAGTGAATTAAGAATTTGTAATAATAGCTGTGTAGTTATTCATCAAAAGTCAACTGTTAAGATTAATTGCATAATTTATTATATATATGCCTACTCTCATGAAAACACCAAATAAGTTATTTTGATGTGAAAAATAAAAACATATTTAAATTATAACTTATAATCTATTTGACTCTGAATGAATAATAAATACATCATTTTTTTACTTTATTTTTAAAGAGTCAACTATTTTAAATGCAATTCTTAATTGCTATATTTTATTTATTTTATATATTTATTTTCATTGATCATCATACAATACAATATAATATAACATCTATATATATTATTTTATATATAAAATATATAATTATAACAATTTTTAAATATGATAAGAGAAAGATAGATTATTATAAACAAAATCTAATGTATTTGTTAGTATCAACAACTTAAAATATTTTCATTTACTTTAAGACTTTCTTTAATTAATTCTATTTATTATCATTTTCACTAGATCAACACAAAAAGAATAACACAAAGACGTCTTGGAAGACTTTTGTTAATCACACTGTTATCAGGAATTAATATTTGATTTAAATTAAGAATGTGATCTAATATCAAATTAAAAAATATCTAAGCCAATAGTATTGTTGGAGTGACTACCCTTAAGTGAAGAACAAAAAATAATAGAAAAATATTACTAGATTTTTCTTGCTCAAATTATGTAATATCGTTTAAGTAAGAATTCATATCTTTTTAATATTTTATCAACACTTAAACGATAAACTCAAACAACAACTTATTGCTAAAAAAAATTATGCAACAAAATTATAACTCATATAGGAACAAAAACTAACCATCTAACTATCTTATCAAGTTTAAGCATATTTTTAAAATTAGTGGAATGTATACTTATTAAAAATAGGCTTAGTTACTTGCTTGATCTTCACTTTGGTTAGAAAGTTTTAACTTGTTACTCGTATAACTTTTTGTTTTAATTGCATCCTAATTTTTGAAAATGTGTCTCAATTAAATTCTTTAAAAAAAATATAAACAACATTAATAATGTGTCATGTGTCAATTTGTGATTTTTTTTTGTCCACGTGTTGGGTCTTTACGTCTCTACGTGACACATGACACCGGTACCATGTGACAGGATAATGCCACTATCAGAGTCATTGTCTTGATTTCAATTTAGTCTTTATATGTGTTTGTTTGATTATTTAGTCTCAATGTTTTTCAAAATAGAACAATATTGTTCAACTTCAAATTGAAACCAAATTTATTATTTGTATAAATGTTATACTGATATTTTTGTTATTAGGGTTAAATATGTTTTTAGTCCCTATACTTTGGGACGATTTTGGTTTTAGTCCCTCTTTCAAACTATAGTACAATTTAGTCCTTCAACTTTAGAAAACTCTGGTTTTAGTCCTTTTTACTAATTTTTTTTAACTTTATTTGTTGTTTCAAGCACGTTTCATTATAGCATTTGGATTGTTTACACTATTTGATACATTTTTGCTTCAATGTTAACTAAGAAACGCGTTTGAAATAGCAAATAAAGTTAAAAAAAATTGGTAAAAATGACTAAAATCAGAGTTTTCTAAAGTTGAAGGACTAAATTGTACTATAGTTTGAAAGAGGGACTAAAACCAAAATCGTTCTAAAGTATAGGGACTAAAAACATATTTAAAAGTTGTGACTTTTTAACATATTACATTGTATATTATTAACACATGTTTTGCTAATCATGTTTTTGTAATAAATTTTAATATAAATATTAGTAACATTTATACAAATAAGAAATTTGGTCTTAATTAAAAAAAAAACTAGATTTATTATTTGTATAAATGTTATTAATTAATTTATTCTTATAAAAAAATGGACTAATAATATATTATTTTAAATATTATTTTTTGTAAAAATATTTATACTTAAACTAGTTTTAATCTTAACATGGATTACTAATACCTAATAATTTAACATGTGCAAAAATCATTTTTGATAAAAATATCATTGTAACATTTATAAAAAAATAAATTTAGTCTTAATTTAGAGAAAGACAATAATCTTCATCTTAAAAAAGAATTGAAATTAAATTGAATCAAATAAACAAACTAAATTAAAATCAAAACAATGATACTTAATATTTGATATTGACACTAACACATAACATTATTCTCTTGTGTGACAATGTCAATATCACTGTGAACTTGACATGAACAACAAAAAATATGTAATTTTCTTTTAATTATAAATTAACAAATGACAAGTTGTTAATGCAATTATTTCTTTAATACTTAATTGAGATAGTTTTTTCAAAAATTAGAACGCACTTGTAACAAAAATATTAACAAACATCAACTTAACTTTTTAACCAAAATAAAAATCAAGAAATTAAACCTTAAAATAACCACCAATACTCATCTTGAACTTTCTAAGTTACTCAATAGTTAAAAACTATGAGATCATATATATATATATATATATATATATATATATATATATATATATATATATATATATTACCAGTAAAACTTTTTTTTCTTATTTTAGAAGCTCATTGTATTACTAAAACTTTCAAAACTCTAAATTATTAACCTTCTCCCTAATCAAAATCTCAAAATATAAAAAATATAGTTAAATCTATAATAAAGACTAAAACTCTTACCATGAAAAAAAAAAGTAACTGACCACCTTAATTCACCGGTTATTATCTTCTTCGTGGTATAAGTTAATTTAAAGTAAGTAATTTTTCAAATTTTGGAATTTTAAAAATATTTTAAAGAGAATGAAATTTTTTAAAAAATAGAATTTTATTAAAATAAATAATGAATATAAATAATCATTTTGTAAAATTTTTATTTTTATTATTTTAAAAATTACCTAAAGAAAAATGTAAGTGTTACAATGCACACATATATCAATTGCACACTTTAGTCATTTAGTATAAAGTAAAAAAAGGATTGTAAATGGTAGGCCACCAAATGGTCAAAATCAACCTTCTAAGAGATGACAATGCCAACACTTTTTCTTCTATCTATCTTTTATTCCAAGCCAAGAGAACATATACTACTCAACAACATCTTACCTATTATTTTACCAACAAAGAATATCTTTCGCTAAATTCAGAAAATTCACTTGGTCAAAATTTTGGCTTTGTATTCAATTTATTATTAGAGTCATACAAGATTTCAGATGCAGCAAGAACATATTAATTTATAGGATAATGATATTTAAACAACATTTTTTTTATAATATTTGAACATTGATTACATGTCAATATGTGATTAGTCGTAAATTATTCCATAATCAATAATAATAATCATAAACACTATTATGGAGTAATTTACGACCAATCACATATTGACACGTAATCAATATTCAAATATTATTAAAAAAATGTTGTTTAAATATCATTATTCTAATTTATATAATTAAAATTAAAAAATACATTGAAGACGAAAATAGTAATAATAAACATATGAATAGTTTTCTAAAATAATTTAAATTTAAAAGAAAGTTAAGGAACGACATGCCCGTTTTCTTATGAAGAAGTAAATTAGACACAATATTAATCTTTCATTATTTTCTACTTTGATAAATAACAGTGACTTTTTTCCCTTTATAAAATATTGTTTAAATTGGTTATTTTATAAATATTAATTTATATAAAGATTTTTTCCTTGAAAGTGCCTAGTCATAGAATTATAACACGTTAATATTCCTAGTTTCCCACATCTCAAGTCATTGAAAATCAAACATCAAAATAAGTAATTGGTCAAAGTTTTGACCATGTTTTCTATGACGGTCGATACATCAAACTGTGGATAATGATTTTTATTATACCAATTTTGTTATTATTTAAAATAGGTTATATAAAATATTAAATACATCTGAAGTAGCTTGAAAGCCTCATAAGATAAAGAAAAAGCTTTGTTCGACCTTCAACCAATACATTTATAATTATTTTTTCCTCTTAGATTCTGAAGAGTAAAAAACCACTCTACAGTTAAAATAAACTCATATATATTCAGTTTAAAAAAAAACATTTTAATAAATTATTAAATGAATAAATTTAGATGTACTGATTTAACTTTTTTTATTCCTAATTTCATGAAAGTATGTATGAACATGATTTTATATTGTGTTTTAAAATAATATAGAATAACAAGGTTGGTCTTATTGAGATAGTTGACCAATTTGAACAATTTCAAAACCATCTAGTTTGGTAGGGTACCACTTTCAATGTTGGAGTTGTGATTGAAATAATAAAGACAAAAATAATCCATAATTAGAAAGTTAAAATAGACTAATTCATCAAAAATTATCATTGATTCACCAAAAATGGCTTAAGATTGATTTTTAAACTTTTTCAAAGAATGAGTTGTTTTAAGTAATAAGATAGTTAATTGTAATTCTATTTAGATTTTTAGTTTTCATTAATTATTGTTTTGAAAATTTTATTACTTTTAAAGCAACTGGAATCGTTAAAACTATTATATGAACTCTATATGTATTTAGAAAATAATTTATTCTTATATGATTAAAAAGGTAAATTGATTTATTATTTTCTAATCTGTTTAATTCTGGGAAAAAAATGTAATCTATCAATATCCCATTTTCTTTTTTGAAAACTATATTATGCAGTGGCTTTGATTTTTTAATATTAAATAAAAATATATTCATATAATTTAAATGGTTCAAATAGATAATTGTTTTATATATGTAGAGAAAATTAGAAATTAATCTATTATAAATTATTGTTAAGAAGATTTTAAAATTTTATTTTCAACATTTTTACAAAATGATTATTTCTTTTTACTATTTATATGTTTTTTTTATATATCCATTTTGAAATCTTTTACAAAAATTAATGCATTTTTAAATCCATTTTTCACATACCTTTAAAATAAAATAAGAAGAACTTTTAATTATTTAATCACATCACCAATGACGCACTTGTCTTTTTATTTTATTTTTTTTTCACAAAGTTAACTACAGATAATATATCGTGCCAACTACTTATTTGTGAAAAAAAAAAATTCAAGTTAAAAGTTGCTAAACAATTATTCATTTCTTATTTTACAATTACCACAAATTATAATCAATTTTAATACAAATATTTATTATTTAATAAATATAAAATCTTAATAATTTCACACTTTCAATACAACTTTATCATAAGTATGAAATAAGTATAAGTTAAAATAATTAAATAGAATTGTTAGACCTCCATAGAATAAGATTCATTTAATCTGTTTTAATGTAAATGAATTTAAGCAATTAATGATATATGTAATTTGAATACAGTATCTTAGTGCGTGAAAATGCATTCAAATTAAAACATAGGATTTGGTAAATTTTGTTGAGTGTGATGATATTAAATTTCAGTCTCAGTAGTTATTTTTAAGAGAAAATATTTAGTATATATCAAATTTGATGCTATGAGATTTGAGTAGCTATTTTTAAGAAAAAAATACTACTAATTAGAGTGTAAAGTATATTGAATGAAATTTGTTATTACGTGAGACTATTTTAACTTCACTATTATTTAACTTATATAGAAGAAAATAATTAAATGGTGAGAATTGAAAGAAAAGTTTACAAAACAGTATAATATAAAAGATCATGATATTTAGAGAGTCAGTAAAGTTAATTCTGTCGTAACTTGATGATCTTGAGATTATAGATATGATTATAATATATGTAATCTAGAAGTAAGTGTGATGGATACAGAGAAATTTGTATTGCTATTTTGAGTAATAAGAGATAATTTTCTTTTATGCATGAAAATATTATTTGCAAGTTAGAAGTCTAATATGAAAATTCAAATGTTCGAATGATAATTTTGTATTGAAATAGAAATATTCTTAGAATATCAGTAAAATAATTGTTTACCAGTATGATTCTAATGTAGATATTCTTAGAACTCATTTATGTAATAAAATATATTTTTTTCAATTAAGCTGTATTTTCTTAAAAATTCATTCAATTTAGTCATATATTACTTGATAGTATTTTATATTTTTTTATTATTATTTAAGTAAAAAATACCACGTAGTTGTAATACTATGTAGTAAGTATCACATGCAAAATAGAAACAAAGTTAGAAAGTCGGTCAAAATCAAAAGCTCGTTAATTAGTAAAAATTATTAATAAAAGAACTTATTAGTTAAAATCATTAAATTGAAATGACACTTATAACAAACTCTCAACACAATAAAATCCTAGTTTCCACTTTAATGCAGTAGAATTCAAAGAACAATTATCAATCTCCACTAACTAGGAATTAAAATGTGAATTATATTGTTTACTAAGTTAAAATTAATCAAAATTAGAATTACACTCAAATAATAGCTAAAATCACTATATTAACACATTTACAAAATCAAAGAATTTTACTCTGTAAATCAAATATGTCATAAAAAAAATTAGACACTAAACACAATTTAATAGAAAAAAGATACAATTAGCTTGGAAAGATATGAAATTAATTTATTTTTCTCAATTATCACTCTTAAAAACTCTCTTGAATTATTTCAAATTTATTTATTTGTCTTGTATTTACAAGCTGGTAGAATGCACAGAATCTAAAATACATTACTAGAAATGAGATTAAAGTTTTGTCTTACGAATCGAAAAATGTCCAGCGAAGGAAGGTGTCTGGGGTGGATGTTATTTAAACCGAGTTAGCTCAGTAAACATGTAATATCTTTAATATATTGAATATACTTTGATTTAATATAATTGAGAATTATGTTGTTAGAATTATAAAATGTTATTTCTTTTATTAAATGATCATTTATTATGTGTTTTAGATTTCATGAAAATAATTAATTGTGAATATATTTTTTTATAATTTTAATCTTTATTTACAAAGGTAAATAATTTTAATTTGAATTTTTGAATTAATTTAAATGTAAAGAATGATGTCATGGGCCTTTTAACATAATTGGGAATCAAGTGATTAGAATTGTAAATTGTTATTTCTTGATCATTTATTTAACACGTGTTTGAAATTTTATGAAAATAATTAGTTGTGAACTTTTTATTTTTTACATTTTTTACTAGTTTTAATTTTCTATTTACAAAGATAAGTAACTTTGATCTTTATTTTTTAATTTCAAACTTAAATGTAGAGATGGATGCAAACGCATGAAATAATAAAAATGCATAATAATATAAACATTGAAAAAATGTAGTTGGGAAATTGAACTTAAATATCTAGTATAATAAAAATATTAAATTATAATATAAAAATAAAAATAAACAAATTATATTTTTTAACCATAACATTTGGTATAAATTATAAATTAAGTTACTACAACTTGGTTTGAAAAAATCAAACAAAAATATTCTTTAAATTATTTAAGATACTATAACATCTCATTTAATAAGACAAAACTACTAAACAAAGTATTATAAAACTGTTATATTACACTCATCCAAAAACTCAAAAAAAAAAAAAAACATGTATGTTTCTGTATGGATATGTGTAGGGTTGAGAAATATACTTTTTTAACTTAATTTTGTCTTCTAATGTTTGAGTCGCGTGTTTCGCACGCTTTCACTCTTGACTGAGGATATCTGCAAAAGGTACTTTGATTCTTAAGTTAGGCATGATTTTAGTGAATTGCTTATCACAATTGAGTATTTTAGATCTAGTAGAATGTATATGATTTTTTACCTTGACCTTTATTTATGAGTCATCACATAGATCCAATTAAATAAAAACAAACTCACCTTTAGATTTAGATTGAGTTAGTTACTTATCAATATCTTTAATCAGATATCTTTAATTATTTTATCATCTGTTGGATTACTGACCCAATAATAATAACTTAATCGGTGGTTCAATTATGACCTAACGTCAATAAAATCATTTGACCTAATTGACTATTATTAATATATCGAATGGAAGTTTTAAATGTTTACCGTTCAGTATATAGTATATACCATACAATTTACATTCATAGGCCCGTATATAAACTAACAAATACTATAAATTGTCCAAAGAAATGGTTTGTAGAAAACAATATTTTATTATAAATTACATTACTACTGTGTCTTCATCCTGCATCCATCAATCAACTGAGACATGTTCTATTGGTCACACGTAATTATTTAAAACAAAATCAAACAATAAACAAAAAATAAATAAATATATATATATATATATATATATATATATATATATATATATATATAAATAAGAGAGGTGATTTCATATTTTAAAATATCTATGTAAGATATTTTGTGTATCAATAAATATGATAAATAATTCTTAATTTTTTTTCTTTTTAAATAATTTAATTTTTTTATCAAATTTATATATCATTGGCTCTAAATATAATTATAGTTTTATTTTATTTTATTTACTAGTATGATTTTTCAGTAATCATATCTATTCTACATATGCTAGTATACTAATGTGGTTGTTAAAAAATAAAATAATAAATACTTATTGAAGAATAAGAGAAGATATGAATACTATTTATCAAACATATAAAAGAGATAATTATCTATTTAAAAGTAAGGTTTTTTTTAAAGGGTATATATATGTGAAAAGATATAATTCTATGTAATATAACAGTAATTTCATCATCTTATTTAGTTATTTAATATTATAAATGTTATTTCTTCCAACTTGGAATTCAATATTAATATTTTATTATAATTACATGTATATATAACTGTTTTTACCAATTGTAATTTGTTAATATACCTTACTATTTTATCTTATTCACTCGTAAATATTATTTGTAAATCGGTCACTGTAAACTTAAAAATATTTTAAATTTTATAAGAACAATCCCTTTGTTTAATGACTGAAAAATGATTATATATTCTCGTTATATTTAAATTAAACTTTTACTCTTCTTAAAATATTTAAATTTATATTGTTATTTAGTTTTTAAATTAGGTTAAAAACATATTTTAAATTTCTTCAGCCAATTTCGAAATGTCCTACTTTTGTGAAATTATCAAATAAATTATAGAGACTTAAATTTCTTTCCTGCCACTAAATTTTTTCCGACAATCTATTATTTTTGGAATGAACTTTATATGTCAGAAAGAAAGGTGATGTTAAAAATAATCCGACAGGGCGTTATTCATTAACAATCACTATTAAAGACGTAGATAACTAAAATTTTCATTAATAATAATTTTGATTAAATAAAACCAAATTAAAAGAATGCAAAGTGACTTTATAGGAATGAAAAAAATTAAAAAAATATTAATTACAGTTAAAATTAAAATTTTTAAGAGTGCAAGATGAGAAGTTTAAAGTATACAGATAGATTCAACCCTGGTCTAATCTTCTAACCTTAACAAAAAAAATCAGACCTGTAGAAGAATCAAAATTAAAAAAAAAGGTAAAAAAAAAAATCTATTCTAAAAAATATTTTTATTTTGTTTTCTAAAAGGAAAAAAAAAATCTAATTCTTTAAAATCTAATTTTATTTGCCAAAAAGAAACAATTAATCAAATTTTTATTAAAAGCCTATTTTTACCTTTTTACATTAAAGAATTAAAAACTAAAGAAACTTAATAAAAGAGTTATAACACAGGATATATAATTCGATTATTAATCCAGTAACTCAATCAACACTACTATAATATTTTGACCTATCTAATTGGTAATACACCGACGTTGTCATGATAATGCAAGAAAATAAAAAAGTAAAAAAAAAATACATTGTTTGGTTAAGTCAGCAAATTAATTACTATTTGTTTTTATTAAATTTTAAATTAATTTAATTATGGTAGAAATATTTAGGAAGATACCTTAAAATAAAAGTAATTTATTTTATGAATTTCTGACTTATACCGTACAAGTTATTTCAGATAGTTTCTCTAAAATGTAGTTTATTTATTTTTCTTCAACTCATTTTATTACCTATATTTTAATATACTTTTTATTATTCTTATTTTTTTTTTACTTATTATCATCTTTAACTTTCTTTTTTTGCATATATTCCATCACCAATGTTCTATTATATTATTTTGTATAAAAATTTTCAAATAATGAAATTTGTAAAATAAATAAAAAAGAAACTTAACGTAATATTCGAAATTGAAAAATAAAAAATAAAAAAATAAAAAATGAAAATCAAATTTGGTTAACACTCGTTAGAAGAATTAGTTTAAATAAATTACTTGTCCGGATAAAAATAAATAAAAGCACTAATTTTTTAATAATAATTTATTTATTTATAATCTAAAATTATAATTACCTAATAATATATTTTAGTATAAAAATAAAAACTTTATTTACGTAATAAAATTTGTTTTTTATATTTATCACTTATTTTATCAGTTATTTTTATTATATATATTATAAACTTGTAAGATATTAGCTCATTTACGACTATCAGCTAACTGTTTTACCAAACATGTCCAGTCTTAATTTAACTGCCTTTTTCCGCTCTTTAATCTAAAAACATTAATACTATCATTTAAATATCACGATATTTTGAATTATGGACTAAAATGTTTAACTAATTTACTTGTTTTTGAATATTGAAGCATTTAATTCGTAAAGGCAGTATCAAACCCCGATTATGATGACTAAATTTTCGTTCAAAAGAAATAAAATCACGAATAAGAAGTATAATTCATTATTGTTACGTATATAGAAAAGTCATTTTAAGTTTCATATTTTTTTTTTTCTTAATATTTTGTACCTAAGCTTTTAGGATAATTATATTTAGACAATATTTTTTTTACAATATTTGAACATTGATTATGTGTCAATATGTGATTGGTCAAAAATTACTCCACAATAATGTTTATGATTATTATTATTAATTGTGGAGTAATTTTTGATCAATCACAAATTGACACGTAAAAATGTTGTCAAAAAAATGTTATCCAAATATCATTATCCAAACTTTTAACAAGTTCAAATTTTCACAACTTCTCTTCACATGCCTAACCTTTATTTATGCTAAAGAATTAAATCGTTCCCTAATTATATAATGAATTTATTAACTTCAACTTTTACAAAATCTTTCTCATTTAACTTATTTAAAAATTAATAAAATAAATTATTGATAGATTAAACAAATAGATTACATGAATATAAATCCAGTCTAATTTAAGTAAGTGGTTGACACTTCTTTTAATATAAAATCATAAAATAGTAAATTTATGATTTTTTTATTGTATTATTTAACTTTTTTTTAATTACAAACTTTTCTTAGCCGAGTCATGAGACTAAAATATCAAGCCCTTTGTATGTTGAATTTATTGAATTTGGTTGACCATTTGGATTGAAATTGGCCTAACATGCCATTGTAGAACACTAAAAAATGATTCATATTTTTAGTACTTTTTTTATTCGAAGATCCAAATTCAATAAAATTGTTGATAAGAATGAAAGGGATACAAATTAATTAAACATGAACCTAACTATTATATATTATTATATATTGCATATGCATGTGTTTGTATTAAAGCAACAAACAATTAGCAATCTTGATAGAATGAGTGAGAGAAGAGTAAAAGGAGGCTACCATGTCTCATCATTTGCCATCTCAACAAAAAGGTGTTTTTGACCAAATCCAACTTTATTTTTTCTTTTCTTCTTTCATTTCTCTGGATGAACTACAAACTAGGGAACAATGGAAGATGCAAAATTAAGCTACAAACAAACCCCACATTCCTTTATTTTCATATATAATATATGCACACATTCTTCCAGTATTCTCAACATTCACTCTCCTTTTCTTTTCTTTTCTTTTCCTTTGCTTCTTTTCTCTTCATTTCAAAACCTTGTCATCTATGGATTATTTATAAATGGGATAGAATAATAGATCCCATGTTATATGAGCAACTTTGCATTCTGAGTGTAGAATATCAACACTACATTTCACTCAAAACTTTCAGGTGTGTTCTTTTGTTCCCTTTCTCATATTTTCCTTTTCACTTTTTCATTTAAATTACTTCTACACTTTCCCTGTTAATGTAATTACTATATTAAATAAGTATATTACAGTACTTTGAGATTAACCATATCAGAAACTACCTTCACTGTAAAGGTAGTTTGGCAGAAGAATGCTGCTGCTAAATTTCAGAATCCATATTCTAACTGTTAACATAATAATGGATACGTGGCTAACACATTGTTATTGTTGTTGCAGCTTCATGTATCTCGAACCATTGTGACCATAATAAACTCATATCACTCCTTTACTTGAAAATTTGGTTAGAGGTGAAAAGGGAGAAGGGAAAATGGGGAAGGATGGATCACCAAAACCTCATACTCCTTTTGAAACAAGGAGAAACCGTTTGACATGGATTTTAGGGGTGAGTGGACTGTGCATTTTATCATACGTAATGGGTGCATGGAGGAACACTCCAACACCCAATAGCCAATCTGATATCTACTCCAAAGTAGACTGCAATATTGGGTCAAGTTCACCAGGCATTGCATCTTCAGGAGTTCAATCATCAACAACAAACTTAGATTTTGAAAGTCATCATCAAATTGATATAGCAAGTTCTGGAGGGACACAAGATATCCCACCATGTGACATATCACTCAGTGAGTACACTCCGTGCCAAGATCGAGATAGGGGTCGAAGATTTGACCGTAATATGTTGAAGTATAGGGAGAGGCATTGCCCCAGCAAAGAGGAACAATTATTTTGTCTTATACCAGCTCCGCCAAAGTATAAGCCACCTTTCAAATGGCCTCAAAGCAGAGATTATGCTTGGTATGACAATATTCCACACAAAGAGCTCAGCATTGAGAAAGCCATTCAAAACTGGATTCAAGTTGAAGGTGACAGATTCAGATTCCCTGGAGGAGGTACCATGTTTCCACGTGGAGCTGATGCATATATTGATGACATTAATGAGCTTATTCCACTCACCACTGGTACTATCAGAACTGCAATTGATACCGGGTGTGGTGTAAGTTACTCTATCTTAATCCTAAAGCACACATCCAAAAACAAATCTTTAGCCTAATTTCTATGCACTTTCAATTAAAAAATTTTACATTATTTTATCATCATATCAATATCTGGTTGGATAGTATTGTAAAAGTCTTCACTGTGTGTATACTATTTGCTTTTTTTCATCGAAGTTCATTCAACAAATTCAACTTAAACCTTAGGATCATGTATATGTTTGTTTTTGGTGTGAAGGATGTGTTGTTTATATACTTAACTCCTTCTTTCACATCTGAATTGTAAAGGTTGCAAGTTGGGGTGCTTATCTTTTGAAAAGGGACATCATAGCTATGTCCTTTGCACCAAGGGATACACATGAAGCTCAGGTCCAGTTTGCATTGGAAAGAGGAGTTCCGGCAATGATAGGTGTCATGGCTTCACAGAGAACTCCCTACCCAGCAAGGGCGTTCGATATGGCTCATTGTTCTCGTTGCTTGATCCCTTGGCAAAAATATGGTATTCACACTTCTCATATACTACTAATCAAGAAGGTCTATAAAATGGGAGAATTTTTTGGTTGAATTCAAAAACTGTAATTAAAAAAAGGGTTGTGTTTGATTTCAAGTAAAGAAAACAGCAATTAAAATGGTGTAATTTCCATTCACAGATGGTTTGTACTTGATCGAAGTGGATAGAATTCTGAGGCCTGGTGGCTATTGGATTCTCTCTGGGCCACCTATTCGATGGAAGACCTACTGGAGAGGGTGGGAGAGGACTCAAGAGGATTTGAAGCAGGAACAAGACTCCATTGAGGAAGTGGCAAAACGCATATGCTGGACCAAAGTGGTTGAGAAGGATGACTTATCCATTTGGCAAAAGCCTAAAAACCACGTCGGATGTAAACAAACCAAACAGGTTTATAAAACACCACATATATGCCAATCCGACAATGCTGACGCGGCTTGGTAATTCTTTAGCTAATTTCATTTGCAACTAAATTTATATACAGTTCCGCAACTACTTTCGTGGTGTGTCAAAATCAACATCTCATTTTGGAGTTGCTCAATGCTTTCGTTTGTTCATATGAAAAAACATGTTATGATATTATTGCATCCAAGATCTGTCCCTTCTACAATGGGTATGATAGCTTTATTACATGATTAAAATTCTTCTTGGTTGTTCAAGCTATTTTGTTTGTTTGATTGCATTCAAAAGGTACCAAGATTTGGAGAAGTGCATAACTCCATTGCCAGAAGTTAGCAGCGCAGACAAAATAGCTGGTGGGGCACTAGAAAAATGGCCTAAGCGTGCATTTGCCGTCCCTCCTCGAATCAGCAGTGGTTCAATTCCTAACATCGATGAGGAGAAATTTCAAAAGGACAACGAAATGTGGAGGGAAAGAATAGCACATTACAAGCATCTGGTTCCTCTTCACCAAGGAAAATATAGAAACGTGATGGACATGAATGCTTATCTTGGTGGGTTTGCAGCAGCCTTAATGAAATATCCAGTGTGGGTTATGAATGTTGTTCCCTCAAATTCAGACCATGACACACTCGGTGCAATTTATGAACGAGGTTTTATTGGAACTTACCAAGATTGGTGCGAAGGATTCTCAACTTATCCAAGAACGTATGATCTCATCCATGCTGCTAATGTTTTTGGCATATATCAGGACAGGTGAACATTATCTAATGAACTCTCTAGCTTATGTTGTTTTTGGCATATATCAGTATGAGGTTTTGACTTGATTAATTATTGTGTGGAAGGTGCAACATTACTCTTATATTACTGGAGATGGATAGAATTTTGAGGCCTGAAGGTACTGCTATATTCAGAGAGACAGTGGAGCTTCTGGTGAAGATTAAAACCATTACTGATTCAATGAGATGGAAAAGCAGTATAATGGATCATGAAAGCGGACCCTTCAACCCTGAAAAGATTCTTGTTGCTGAAAAAACTTACTGGACTGCAGAAGTTAAAGACAAACCAGTCTAGCAGATAGAGTTATTTTTAAAATTGTGTTCTTATTTATACCTTTTTGTTTTACTTCTTAGAAATTAAATTGAAATTAGATGCTTGTTTTTTACCTTGCATCATTTTTGTCTAGCCATATTCTTCCTGTTTTATTCCCTTATTTAAATTAATTCATCAGAACACCCCAAAATCATTATCCTATTTTATTGCCTATTTATCTTTTGCAAAAGATAAGGTTTACACTTTTCATTAATGAATTACCAGGAGGAGGCCAAGGCCAATGTCAATTTTATCACTCGCATAAGAAAATGCAATATGCAATAACTTCGGACCGTAAATTACGCTTATTCATTTTTCACCCATTAATTTTACTTAATTGCTTTTATGAATGATAAAGTTCAAACATAAAAATGCATTGTTGAAATTATTTTAGAATGAAAAATGTTATATGTCCATAAAATGATTTTCCTACACCCTTAAAACATTTAATGAAATAATCATTTTTATTTTCATAATTGATTTATCTCAAACTATTTTACATTTTAAAATAAAAAAAAACGTAATGTAAAATAAAAAAGATGTCATGTTATTGGTATTTAAACGTGTTTAATACAAAAAAAAAATGGAGTATTTATCTACCAACATCTCACTAGAATGGCAAGTAGCTTTAGATTTTGGGGTTTCATCATAAATACTTTTATTTGGTTGGCGATTTACTCTGAATATTCCACTATCAATATATCAAGGTTACAAAAAAAAATATTTACATGCATAAGAACTCTCGGAGGTTCACCGAGGTAAATGCATAAAAAAGGAACAAAGTTTAGTGAAAGGTACTAGAATGCAACGTCACAGAAAAATTCTTTGATCGGAAACCATTTGAGGAGTATTCTTCTTACACTACATCTTATCTACTTTTTCTTTTTCTCACAAGATTGGTGTCGCATCAGTTAAAGTTTAACACTGGTGAAGATATTTCTTAGCAAATAATGGCAAATTCTAAGCAGGTTAAAGTTCTAATTGCACTACAAAAATGTCCTGCATCAGATAAAGTTCGAAGAAATACGCTGTTTCGAAGAAGAGTGATGCAATACATTAAAAAGATGTTAGGATATACAGAGAGTAATATCATTAAATGCGAAGAAGCGAAAGATAAATCGAGTATTTTAATTTTACTACACTTGATGGAATGATATTTCTTCTTTAGTCCATAATTAAAGTAAACAAAAAAGTTCAATTCAAGGACGAGCGTATATTCATAACAGCGAAACATCTAAATAAATAACAGTCGCCAATGGCAATGAGATCCACCTGCACAGAAAATACAAAACGTTACACGTTAGTTAGCTTTAAACACAGTTCACATTTTAATCAAATCTCATGACGATTCAATTGCCACCTTTCTTCCTAATAAAATCATGTTTAGGAAAAATTTAGGGGTGTAATAAGAAAAGGTTAACTAGTTGAATTTAAGCCCCGGTTCCAACTTCCAACGAAAGGCGGGGTAGTATGGTGCAAGCGACATAAACAGCAAAAGTTTTCGCCATGATCTCATTGCCTTCTGAACTCAAGCTATACATAACTGTAAAACATGCATGTATTACATACACCATCTCCTTTACTAATTCAGAACAGACATTCAGTAATAAGAAACCGAATAAGCAAAAGGTCTCCAGATAAGATTTTCATTTTTTTTTCTTCGGAAGAAATAAATAAAACACACAAATACACAAAGCTATTATATAGTCACCCTTCACTACCAGAGTTTCATCTTGCTCCCAAATTTTCCAGTCTATGTTTATATGACTTTTGCATATGCAGTCGCAGGATCAGTCAGCAGTCATTGGTTGAGTGATGCAACACCTGAACCGGGCCTTCCGAACTGTTGTCAAGATCTCAGTCTCTGCATTCTCGAGCATTCCAACAACTTCAGCAAACGGTGGCCTCACATCAGGGTTGGGATCCCAGCATCTTGTCATGATGTCACGGAGAACAGGTAGGCAATCATTGGGTATGATCGGACGAACATTTTTGTTGACAACTGCAAATGCTGCCTGCACTGCTGTCATGTTCTGAAATGGAAGCATACCGGTGATGAGTTCCCATAGAACAATTCCGAAGCTATATACATCCACCTTTTGTGTGTATGGCCTGTGCTGGATCATCTCCCTGCAGTTCATCAGCGAACAACATATCTAAATACTACACCAAATTAACTTTTAAACAAGCAAATAACACATTTAAAACTAATCATGAATTTCTACATTTCAAACATGTTAGATAACTGGATTTTGGTCATAGCAGAAACATAAAAACATGCAGAATCTGAATCCGACTTGATTAGTAATATTATGTGTCATGAATGGAACTGTCCATATACATTATAATTGCTGGTACAAAAATAGCATAAATAAATCTCCCACATGGTATTACCACCTAGTTCTAGAAACTAACAACATACCTCATTCGGCAGAGAATAGTCTTAAAAGAAATAAAAAAGACAGAAAGAAAATGGTAAATATATCATTAATCATTATAAGAAAGTCATTAAAAAAACAGCTAAATGGCATTCTAATTCATCTGAATATCTAACAGCTAATACTCAATTTACCAACGATACACATCTGAATTCCTCCTTTCCCCTTAAAGGCCCCCCATACCAACTAATCAATGTCCTGCCTTGAATACTCTCCCTTACCCATAGTCACCAAATTAATACACCTCAAAGATTTAGTCCATCACTAAATTAATACCTCCATCGTCTAAAATGGACTGAAGAAATAACAAAAAGAATATTTAGTAAACTAATATGGTAACAAATTAAATCTTTCATAGATTAATTTGCTGACAAAATCTTTAGAGGGCTTAAACAATGGCAAGAAATTTTATAGAATCAAATTGAAAGCCTACGCTGTTAATAAAATGAGTCTAATTTGAAGCACTTGTAAAACTGTCAACAAATTAAACCCTACATATGACTTTTAAAGTGGCTATTACAAAAATAAACTATTATTGTAAATGGTATTACAATACCAATGTAATTCAACTAAGTTCACAGAGTATTTCTTTGTTTAGATAAATAAAACTTCAAACAATCATCATAATATATACATGCACTGTTTCAAAAGTAATAAAGTAAGCTTATTCAAGCAAATTTAACAGTTTCAATGATATCTCTTATGCAACACCAAAATAATATGCATAACAAAGTATTTGAAAAGAAAAACTAAAACATTTACATTTACAAGGGTCAGCATGACCACTTAGTTTGATTTTTCATAGAAGAGATGCCCTTCAAGACACCTAGAGAATTACAACAATAAACACGTCTTTTATCCTGTGTTGAGTCAGCCACAAGAAACAATCATCTTATCTATTTATATTCCTCCATATAGATTCCATGTTACCATTTCTGTAAGAAGACTAAATCATACCACTCAATACAGTTAAATTAACTAATCAGTGTAACAGTTCAAATAAAGATATTGGAGACATGTCATTAAATATTACCAAAAAAAATAACTAATAGGATCTATTTTGGGGCAGAGAGCATGAAAGAGATTAAAATAGAAACATAACTCACTCATCATGCAATGACTGTGACCCATCAAGGCATGACTATCTGCGTCATGATATGCATGAGATAATGCAGGAATGTAATAGGATATGCCCATAATCAAACAGTTTCACACTTCATAACAATACTACAACATTGTTAAACTGCTAAGCTTCAACGCAGGGCTACACAGGCAACAATATAGCAAGACAAGAAGCCTACACATGAAGCATGAAGCATGAAGCTTATAATGCAGTCTAGGAGGGTCAAATGTAAACCTATATGGGATAATATAGGTCCGACCAACTGGGTCACCCAGAGATGGATTAGTTAAAGGAGAGCACCATGGCATATTTCTTGAACCAAAATCTATGCTTCACTTGAACCAAACATAACAGAATATGAAAGTTATCTAAAGATTACACCATCCTGTCTACCTTATTGCATTCCGGCCAGGTAACTAGATGCATGTGCCACAACCCTATCAGGTAAGTATACGCGTCAGTATTTATAGGGAATATATATGAATGCATACCCAATACTCACCTGTAGACCAAGTGTATTGGTTTCATGCAAAATGAAACGCGAACTGCAACTTCACTTCTTTCCAACTTCCCCCTTCTCTAAATACTTCTGCCCACTTAATAAGAATTTAAGGACATTTTATTTTTCTTGTTTAATAGCATCATCCACATAGTCTCCAAATCACGCCATTATATTAAAATAATAAACACCTAAAAGACCAGAACACACTACTACTTTCACTTCCCCAATTCAAATACAAGAAACAAAATTCACCCTGCCAAAAATTTCCTACTAAATACCTGAAAGTGGCAAAAAACAACTTAGCCTCACCCTGGCATAGCACTTTACCCTAAACCACAACAAGACCACTAACTGAAAACCAAGCAGTGACCACTTTGATTCATTTAACTTCTTGTTGACAGGCGGTAGTAACTCGAAAGACTTTACTAATAGGACAAGCACATGAATATTGGATTTGTCTGAAGAATGAGCAATAGGTTTTAAGCATTGTTCTAGGGTATCATAAACAAGGTCAATGATCCCCTAGGCAGGATTGCCCACTCTGCCACCAAAATATTTGTACCATGGTTAGTAGCTTCTAGCCAGCAGAGTGTATGCATCAACACAAATAAACCAAGCCACAAAGATATGAACACTTAACAAAAGAAAAAAGTATCCCGAGATTCACAAATTCATCCAGCCAAATTTTTCTAATGTCAGATTAAAAGATTGATTGTTTATTCAGTACAGATGCAAAATACATCTATCATATTCCAAGTAAGGATTTGGGCAGGCTGGGGTACACAAATAAAACAGACAACGGATGAGAGAAAAATTGACAGCACCGTTGTTAAAAAGAACTTATAAGCCCATAATTGCGTACAAGTCACAAGAAAAAAGGAAAAAACCTAAAAAGAATATAAACAGGTAGGATCCAAAACCAAGACTAATTTTTAAAACTTCCAATAATGGAAACTTTCAAAAAATAGCATTATCATTAAAGTTTGCTTCTAAAACAAATGACGACAACACTCAAGCTTCACTTCGATAACCTGATTGCAATTATCTTTCTGTAGGGTTAGTCTGATATAATGGTAGAGATGCCCTTACCATTTGGGTCAAAACAAGAGACAAAAGAAGATTTCCTTCCACTTCTTGATGAATGAAAATGTATAATAAGAAGCAATGTGAGAAAAAATGCATATCATAATTAAATTATAGTGAAAAATATTTAGCTAAAATTAAAAGAACATGGTTAACAAGAGCCAGCCAATATTAAAGACAGAAGCAAACAAAAAAAGTTGTACACTGAAAGCATATAAGGAACAAAGAACATTTCAGCTGTATATGCCATTTCTGTCCAGGATCACAATTAACAAACAACAGATTAGGAACAAAGAAAACAAGCTATAAGAAATGAGCAACAGTTTGTTAGCAGCATTTGAAATATAAGCAATATTTCATTAAATATCTTTAAAAAGTTAACTATAATAGGGAAGATGCCCAAAAAAATCCAGAAACAGAGATGCAAGAAAGCATATTAGTATTTAAAAAAATAAGAGCAGTAAATGATCTTACGGAGCCATCCAACGGTATGTTCCAGTCTCAGGTGTCATTCCTTCAGTCTGAACCTCAATTCTGGCAACTCCAAAGTCAGCAATTTTAATTGACTTGTCACCAAAAATCAAAAGATTATCAGATTTCAAGTCCCTGTGGATCAATCCAAGGCCATGAACATAAGCCATCCCCTTTGCAACATCCAAAGCTTGCTTGACAGCCAATTTGAGGGGAACTGATCGCTTTTGCCGCTTCATTAAAAATTGTCGAACTGAACCACCCTTAGCATACTCGGTCACAATGCACCACACCATTGGCTTACGGCATGCGCCAATGAATCGAACTATGTTAGGATGCTTTAGGGTAGCCAACATCATGACCTCCTGCTGGAATTGCTGTTCCATCAATTGAGCCTTTGCTGGATCATTTTCCGGCCTCTCCAATATTTTAATAGCAACATCTTCACCATTGTAAGTACCTCTGTAGAGTTTCCCAAAGGCTCCTTGTGCAAAAGGCTCACCCATATTGAGTTTCCTCAAATCAATTGTCCACTCATCAAAATTATCAAGCCCTTCAGTAGGAGAACTGTTGTCCATTAGAGCTTGAGCTAAAGCATCATCGCTCAAAGCATGGGTAACTCTTCCCCGACGATTGGCACTATGTGCAACAGAGTAGTTGTCATTGGCACGCCTCCGCAACCCTTGGTGGTCCAACATGCGAGTATGGGAATCATTGGACCCAACACTGCTATTATCAATTGACATCGCAACAGATCCTCCACCATTACTTGTCTGTAAGCTCCCAACACTGTCAATTGACATATTGGTACCCTCCCCAAGCTTATGGTAGAAGCCCTGAGAGAAATCATAGTAGTTGTTATTATTTTTGTTGAGATCTATTATTCCCGGGAATTTCGCACCGCCTTCCAACATGTTTTCACACAGAAGAGCAAAGCCTTCAAGCACTATTATTCTTCAGCATCAGAGATTGTAAATCAAATCACACCTGGAGAAACCCTAAAACCAAAACAAACCCACATAAGAATTTGGCACTTCAAACAACATAAAAAGTCTAATAACAGCAACAATGACAACATTCATGGATGCATTTGCCTCATCATCAATTACAAATGCCAGTAAGAAGAAAAAAATATAAACTAGTGTTATTCCAATTACAACCCAGATTTATAAAGAAAAAAAATAAACATGCAAAAACAGGTCTAGATATCATCACCAACTAAAAAACACCTCCAGTATCCAATAACGCTCTATCAAAACAAATTCCAGAAGCAAACACGAAAAGACCAGATTTCCAAGCCTATCCTTGTGCAAATCAAGACATAACCAGACTTCTCCAGAACACAACCACTTTCCAAGACAACAATTAAGAAATTAACCACAATTAAATGAAATCCACCAATTAGAAGCAAGGAACTCCAGTAGCTACTCATGCCTAACACATCAAACATAGAGCAAGCAAAATTCAAATAGAATTTCTCAAAAGAACAAACAGACAGACAGACCAAAGCACCGACAAGACACAAACAAGTCAATAATTAAAAAAATCAAAAAAACTATATATAGAAAACTCTAAAACCTCCAAAACCAACTTTGCAGTCAAATCTCAAACAAATATTGACGAAGCCGTCACTGATCTTACAAAAAAGAAAGAAAAGAGTGAAAACATGAACAAACCCTAAAATCTGAAAAGGGTTTAGAAGCAAAAGGTTAAGGAGAAACGGAAACGGATACCTCAAGGGAGAGGGCTCAGGTTAACTACACGACCTGTGGTAAGAGAGTCGTCGAAAGGAAGGTGGAGAGATCGAAGAGAGAAAAAACAAACGGAAATGGACAAGATTGAGTTCTTCCCGTACAAAGGAAGCCAGAGACCAGAGAAGAAGCGCAGAAGGAAATGAAATGGATGACTTTCTTTTGATTTTTCTATTTATTTATCAGGTTTTTATATGCCTAGTCTTTTTCCCCTCCTCTTCTAACATTCTAAGTCTTCATAGCTTCTTTTTCTTCACTCCTTTTATTCTTTTTATTTATTATTTACTTTTAACATTATTAAATACGCTCTCTTCTCTACACGTCACTCCTCTGAACACAGTTCATCTAAGGATTCTTACAATAACTTTCTTAATTTAATTTTTTATAAAATATAAGTACAATACCCCTTTTTATTTAGTTATTAAAATAAATATATATTTTACATCTTTAGTCTTATTTTATAGGTCGTGCAAGTAATTGAGTAAAGAAACTTTTCTTATAATATATAAATTTTAAAAAATATAAATAATATTTACATAAAAATAATAATATTAAATGAATAATGTGTAAAAATTAAAAATGTTTACACATATTTATTATGGAAATTATTTTAGTTATTTTCATTATTTTTCATACTCATTTAAAAAAAAGTTTATAATTCAAATTTTACAATTTTTTTCTCATTAAATTAAGCTAGCATAATATAAAACTTAATATAGTTTGTATTAAATAAAACCTTTTATTCTTAAAATATAAAAATAAAATAAAACATAAAAATTGTAAAAAAAAAAATCTTACAATTGATATAAAAAATTAAATCAAAACTATATATAATAATTTTAGCAATACATAAGTTACTTAAATTTAGAAAAAAAAATCATTATATATATATATATTAGTACTCCTTTGTTTTTAAGCAGGTGAAACTTGCACTAAAATATTATTCATTTTAATCATTCTCTTTAAAAATTATCTAATAAACTTTTGAATAACTTGAAATGAGTTTTTATTGAAATTTTCATTTTCATAATTCTTTTTGTTATTTCTTACTTTCCAAATTAACAATATATATTAATCTTGATTGTATCATAGATTAGTGTGTCATTAATATAATTATATACTAATTTAAAATTAACAAAATTGTTATTATTATAGCTAAATAATATATGTACTAAATATTAATATTAAAAATAAAAAAATAACAAAAAATAATATAAATTAAAAATAAAATAATACACTCCTATAAATCACCAATAATTTCTTGAAAATAATTATTTATATATATAATTAAAATGTTAATTTTGTTTTGTAAATACAAAGAAGTTAAAGTAAGTTAAGCATCCGTGAGACACAATGTGGGGTAGCAAGTACCCAAGACGCACTCACATTTTTTGTGCATCCCGTTAAGTACGCTGTGCGTTTTTACGTTTCTTGACTTTTTGAACAAAAACCTACCTCCGTTATGTCATTGCTAACCCCACTATTTGTCTTTTTCTTCCACCGTCAAGACGGGAATAAATGCATATAACAACTATAAATATTAAATATTAAATATAAATATAAATATAAATGTAAATGTGCATTTATTACCAGTTAATACATAATTTAAAAGTTTAAACAATAAAGTTGTGAAACTGCTACGTTTTCTTTTACGTTACTTTAGATTTTTTTCTCACACAATTCAATACGTAATAAATTTTTATGTAAAAGTATAATAAATATGTGTGTGCATTGATTGGTAATTAATCAGTTTATATTTATATATATTTATAAGTAAAGCTGAGAAACTTTAATGTAACATTTAATACTTGTTATATATATACACTCTACAGATAATTAATTGATAATAGTTATTAATATATTTGGCTTCACTGTCTGTGTGATTTAATGTATAACATGTGCATTTTTGTAAAAGTTTTTATCTTAACCATTTGGTTGTAAATTCTTAGTTGTTAACATGATCATTCTTGATAAACTTTTAACAAATATAACGTATGAAATTTTATTTATATTATTAATTTTTTTAAGAATTTAGATTTACGATTTCATGTTATTCTACTAACTCATACTTTAAATTTATAAGTTTTTAATTTAAAAATAATTTTAAATTTTAACACTTAATAAATTAAAGATGAAACAGAAAATCATCATATTGTTTTTTGTTGATAATAAAGGAAATGGATGACAATTGATATTTAAAAAACACAAAATAGTTAAAATCAATTTTAATTAAGTTCATTTGTTTGAAAATAATTTATCTTTGTTGCATATTTCTTCTTATAAGATATCTTTCAAAATAATAATGATTATTAGAATAATATATATGATTATTTAACTTGTGTTGTGTTAGAAACAAAAATAGTTTAAAAAAGTGAGATTCGATTATTTTAATATTAAATAGTTATAAATTAATTTTGTTATTTTAAAACATATTATTTTTCTGGAAATATTTTTTTAGAGTTTTATAATTTGTTTGTAAGGGTTTCTCCTCTTTGCTCGTTTGATTAAATAATCAATACCGTAAGATTGATCCTTGCGACAAACTCTTCAATATAGAATGATTAGTTTCTCCATTTGATTAAATTGAGTTTTTAACAATTTTCTTTGGTATCTTCTTGAACCAGTTGCATGTAGGCCCCACTTAGTTTGTATGCATCATTTGAGTTTTCAGTATTAGTCTCTGATGATCCATGGTTATGGGTGTACTAATCATGTTATCGTTATTCATAGGAGCATATGGAACTTCTTTGGCTTTTGGAACTGTTTAGGACCCGTGGAATTGTATGGTCATCTATCAGTTAAAGGGAGCTAGTTACTTTGGTTTTAACTAATATTCGTGTTTTAAAAGATGTTTGTATGATTGTATGATAGTTGAATTGAGTAATCTAGTTGCCTTATGAAATTTGAATTGTTGAGTTACTTGAAGAAATTGGCTATGTTTAGTGGAATTTAATAAATTCTCGTGTGTAGTCTATTTGTTGGCATTGTAATCGATTCTTGATGAGTGGGAAATATTAGTTTGGCTATTTTGATTTTGTTAATTGTTATTGAACTTTGGTTGGATAATAGGTTAGAAGAATGATGAGCTTTTGGTTCAAAATGAAAGTTTTAACATGTGAAATTCTAGATGAATGATATTTTAGGTAAGTTCAAAGTCTAGGGACCATGTTCAGGTCATTTAGGACTTGATCGGTTTCTAAGTTTGCATAAAATCTGGTTTGCATAAAATGAAAATTGTTATATGAGTTTTTGGATAGTTGGTTGGTGTAATGAACTCAATTCATGTTCAAATGAGTAAATGTTTATTCAATATGAGTTACAAGCATGTTTACCAATCAATTTCGGTGCTAAGAATATCAAATTGGCCATTTGAATATGTCTTTAGTCCATTTAGATCAAATTTTAAGTTTGTTGTCAAACAACTGACAAAAATAATGGATTATCAAGTTGGATAATCGGTTATTTCAGTCAGTCAATTCTTTTTCTCTTCAAGACACTCTGGAATAATTGATTATTCCATCTGATGATAAATTATCTCAATTATAATTCTTTCCTGAATTGAAATCTTTCTGAAATAATTGATTATAATATGTAATAATTTATTATTTCAGTTAGGGTTCCTTCTTTATTTGACAGTTCTCTGAAACAGTCGATTATCAAGTAAGATAATCCATTATCTCAAAAGAAATAAAGATTTTGATTATTCACTTGTTTCTTTTATTTCCTTAAATGTTTTATAAATGATGTTTTGCTAAACTGGTTTTCAAGTATACTTTGGTTTTTATCAATATTTATTGGATGATATATGTGTTTGGGGAGGGGGGAATGAAAGATTTGCGTTGTGAGAAGAATCTCAAGGAGAGATTCTATATTCAAGTAAATTGTAGTGAATGCTTGTTAACGAGATTCAATAAACAGGTATCCTGATATTCTACAAACCATTTGACTCATGTAAAGATGAATGGGGTGGCAGAGAGAATGACAGAAGGTCTTTATCCTAACTCTTTTCAGTCTTGGGAGTGGAAGATTAACCTACTGGGTAGTAGGTCGAGCTATCATTGGTTATAACTCTGTAAAGTATAAATATTACCATGGGTGTACACATTCACTGACGTGTATATTAGCATTCAGATAATTGAGTATAGAGGTCATTAGGTCATTTGTCTTGTGATTATATGTTTTATAGAATTCTGTGAAATATTTATTTAAGTTTGATATATTAAGTTATGATATGCTAATTTTTTTTTCCATTAACTCACCATTTTTTTTGTTCGGTTTAATGATTCAGAATATCCTTTTTTGGATAAGAATCTCAAATAGGACTCCTACTTTTTTTTTCTCAATTAGGTCTTTAATTTTGAAAAATTGAAACAAATAGAGCCATTCTATTAAATTGGACAAAAGTAATTAGACTGACATGTGCGTCACATGCTGATTGTGTTTTTTTTTTAATGATGTGGCATAATGTGACATGTAATTTGTAATTTTTTTAATTAAGAAATTGGCGGAATTTTTCCAACCTAGCCCTTTCTTCCTTTGAATTCACATTTGCGAAAACAATTGGGGAAAATTGCAAGGATGCGTCGAATTAGGATTCGTTTGCGAAAAGAAAATGAGTGTTTGCTTCTTTGAATTAGGAATTAGTGGCGAAAATGAATAATAAAAAAATGTTGAAAAAGTTAATTAAACTCAAAACTTTCTTCGAATCAGGGATTGTGGAAAGAAAGTCAGAGTCCTTTCTTCGAATCATGGTTCATTGGCAAAAAAAGTTGGAATCAATTAGACAAACTGGGGATTCATTTTGGGAATTTAAGGTTTATATGAATTTAAAATTGAGCGATTTTAGAGCTTTGGTAATTTTCGTGATTTGTGGTTTGACTTGAGGAAGAAAGTCGGCAGAGGCGACAAGCAAGTGGTGGAAAACCGTTGTTAAGAACAGCCACCAAGAAGGCGCGTTTGTTTTCGGGGGAGGACCAAAACGGTGATGATCAAACATCGATTTTACTCATTCCCACACTTGATAAGTTACCCTAAACAAAAATAGAACACTCCCTGACACCTTCAAGGTTTCCTTTCAAAATAAGACTTTCTTGTTGCTGCCTTGGGTTGGAGAACTTTCTACCAGTTGTTTCACTTATTTTTTCTTCGGCATCCAATGAGGCAATCATCCCTCCATGTTGTTCCTCACAAATTGTAGTCTTATCAAATCCACCATCTACAAGGAGAATCGTTTCATCAATTGACAAGTTAACTTCCTCAAATTCCTTATCACTTATAATCTCCAAGTTGCGACAAAGCATTTGTATAATGATGGACAATGATGAGAGCATTTTTCTATGCTCTTCATTGTCATTGCAGTATACAAGAAATAATAACTCTAAAACAAAGTCATTTGTGTCATTAAAGATGTTTTAAAGGCGTAAGACAACAACAACCTCAGTAATATCGCCTCTCCCAGATCATGGTCGGAATCTTCAAAACCTTCTACTTCTCCGTCATCTTCATTGTCGTCTTTTCCCTCTGTGTCATATTGTTTGGGGTGCAACGAAGCTGCATACGTCGAAGAACAAGTTGCGAAAATGGGATTCTGCTATAAATCCTAATTTCCCAAAATTACTTTCCACTTTCTCTTATTCATTCCAAATTTGAACAAACACTCACTTTCTTTTCACCAAGGAACCTTAACTCGAAGAACCACTCACATTTTTTTCATTTTCTTTTCGCAATTCTTAATTCCAATAAAGGGGTTGGGTTTAATTCAATTTTCCTCAATTTCCTTAATTAAAAAATATGATTTTACACGTCACAATCACCTACCAACCATATAACCTATGCCATGTCATTTAAAAAAAAATACCATCAACATGTCACTTACATGCTAGTCTAACGACGTTTGTCTAATTTAACGGCAAAACTCTTTCTATTTCAATTTTTCAAAATTAAGGACCCAGTTGGAAATCCAAAAGAAGGACTTCTCGAATCATTAAACATTATTGTTCTTAGTGTGTTGTTTGTTTCTTCTGCAATATTACCTTATTGGTAGGAACATACGAAGGTTAAGTGTTAAAGTATAGTTGGTGGAGGATAATGATGTTGGATAACATCTTATTGTTTGTTTAATGATTAAATTTAGTTCTTATTAATGTAATTATTATAAGATTATTTTATTTTAGATATATACAACAATAATATATTTATAAGTGATGATAAATTTGTTCTGTTTTATCAATTTTTTATAATATCTTATTTTATAATTTGTAAATGGCTGAAATTAGAATATTACAAATGATAAGTATTATTATCTAATATTATAATATAAAAATCATAATAGTATTCATAATTATTTTCGTATATTTGTAAATTTATTATTGCTAATTATGATATACCATACAAACAATTATAAGAAAAAATACTGTAAATATTATAGTTATAAAAATTCACTAATAATACATTATTATTCATTTTCTCAATGTTAAATTTTTTTTATATTATGTTTTGATGTAAAATGTCATCATTACAATTAAAAAAACACAAAAATACTTATATGTTAAAATATATACATATATTTCCATAATTTATAAAATCCATTTATATATTTTTAAAATTTTAATTTATTGATGAATTTTATTAATAAATTTAGTTGAAAATTATAAAAATTATAATTTATTATAAATGATTTTTTTTATTAATAATTAAAATTTAAAAAATTATTGATAAAATTCGTTATTGGTGAATTAGTTTTTGATAATTAAGCAAATTATTACAATGATTTTATATTTTTAATTACTAAACAAACAATGTATATTTTTCTTAAAATTTCCCGAGACAAACTAACTGTTATCCTAGCACTATTTGCAACAAATTCAACATGTTGTTAATAGATTGTTAAATATGTATTATATTTATTTTAAATTTTAAATATAAATAAACACAGTCTTTTTAATTGAACAATATACTTATTTAAATGACATTTTAAATTGATATTTGAACTAAAATATATCAGATATTATAAACAATTCAGATTAAATATAGTCTTTTTCACTTTTTGTTCGTATTAAACAATATTGGGTTCATTTCATGTTATAAAGCATGTTTGCATCACTTGCAAACTAGTTGATCATTAGGTTGCATAAACCATGCATTTAGAGACTAATCCCTAATGCTCTCATGCGAGTTACTACCACACTTATATTCTAAATGTGATTCTTAATCATGTGCATAGTATACTTAGGTTAATTGTTTTGTCCATTTCATTCCACATCCATATTTTATTAACCTACTACATATGCATTCATGATATTACATGTTCATAGAGCATACAACATTTCTCAAGCTATAAACATTATATGTAGATAATATCATACTTCATAATGTAGCATTTTAATGGAGTGAATATGCATTTTATATTAATTTTCACCCCATCTGCATTTTTATAATTTGGATTGACTTCACCATCTCCATGGATTTGTCACTTTAATTACTATTATATTACATTAGTGATGAAATCAAATTTTTGTTTAAATCTCAGTACAACATGAGGTTTAACTTTCGCCCAACAAGCTAACCTCCTCCGACTTTTGTCCAACGAGCATGCATAACTCAGATACACAAATCTCCATATTTAAATGGTATTTATAGCTCAAAAGATTATTCTAATTCTTCAAGTCAATTTCTAAAATGACTCAATAGAAGCCTTAAATATCATTCCACACAATCAATTCAAATGTAACCTCTAAGAGAATCAATTTAATATGCAAAGCACAAATTTCATATTCAATAATCTCTCACACACATCAATTAATTTAAATATACCAAATTACAATAAATTTTAAAAAAAGATTGTCTGCATGTCTGATATCTTAGTGATAAGTTCATATCATTGATTTGATGTTCCAATGTATAGATTAAGTTATGTACAACATATAGTTGTTGAAGAGGTATTTTTAGAGCTCTACGAGCATCACTCAAGGTAATAGAAGTTAATTTTAATACAATTGAGCCACATGCAACCAAATTATACTCACATGCAAAAGAAAATGATAGATCCAATTTTAAAAATACCAAAAAAATAACTTTAGTAATTCATAATTCTAATCGGATAGTGTTGTAGGATTCTCTATCGTGAACCCAATAATGGTATGTGATTTGAAGAGCAAATGAAAAACAAATTAAAGTGGAGGCAAGTGAAGATTAAAAAAAAAATATTTTCAAAAGAGATAGTAAAGTTTTATCAAATGAACTCGATAATAGAAAATCTATTCATAATTTAACCTTTTTACAAATCATTATTCTTTATATGATTTTTAATTGTTTCATTTAATGTGAAAATTAGAATAATTTTAGTCGGCTATCAAGGCAAACATTCAATTATGATATCATTTATGAACTTTTCAAAAAATAATTCATTAAAAAGACACTACACTGATAAGATGATGTAAATAAATTAATTGATTGTAATATGTATAAAGTTTGTTTTTGTAAATAATTTATGTGTAATCATGAAACATTCCTACCTCAATTCTATTGTAGTAACCTATAGGAACCTTTTTTGTACGTTTTCATGTGAACGAACACTTGACATTCTTCCTCTTAACTTTCCTTCCATCTTCTCCTTATATTTTTTTACATAAGATTTAAGTCTAGATAAATATAATTACAATTTCTTAAAAATCATTTTATCAAAGAAAAATTAAATGAGTTGCATGAAAATGATATATGTAAACAATCAATTTCGTTCGGAATAAATAATAAATGTTTTGTTTTTTACTTTATCTTATTTTATCTTACTTTATTTTATCTTATGTCTTTTGTGATTCTAATTTTGTTTCAGTTTGTATTATTTAATGTGTTTTTTTCATTTTTTTATATTAGGTTTTTTGTTTTATTTTATTATTATTTAGGGTTATTTCATTTATTTCTTTTTTTATTTAGTTTTATTTTTATCTCTGTTACTCTAATTTTTATGTTACTTTAATTAATTTTTATGTTAAAAGTTGTAAACAAAACAAAACAAAAAATAAAATAAAAAGAAAAAAGAAAAAGGAAAGAAGAGATTTTAGCAATTTGCAGACGTGTTCCTCCCCATTTTCGGTCAAACAAGGACGACTTCCGTATTAGCATGCTTACTGCTCCCCTCTGCAACAACGTTCCCCTCTGCAACAACGTGATCACAGTTTACAAACCAAAAATCCCTACACAGAGCTATAATCATGCATCAAGGGGGAAAGAGTGTTTGAAGGGCTTTTGCCAACTGATCAGTAAAAACACGAAAAAGGAAAAGGACAAAAAAGAAATCTCAAGTCAGAGGATACGCCTGGATGAGAGGCAGAGGAATTGGTTTCATGAGAACCGGGATCACAATCATTCAAGGGGGGGAACATTTTTCATACAGAGAGCAGAGAGCACGAGACCATCACAATGAGAGCAGACCATCAGACAAAAACCGATCCTAACATCCTAACCTGGAGGAGATTCCTCTTTCACTCCCAATTCCTCACCCCCGGTACTAACCATTGTTTCGCATCATTTTGTCCGGCACCGATTCATCACTGGGAGCATAGAGAAAGCACAATGTCAGAGAGCTAGGGAGAAGAAAAGAGCGTGCAAGAAGCTGGAAGGAAGAGAAGATATAAGCGTAAGAGGTAAGCTCCTAGTGAAAAGAGCTTCATTGTTCACATGCTTAAATGTTCATGTTCTTGGGTTGTAGATTTTAGATGATATATGTTTCTGGTTCTAGTTTGCTATATCTCGTTCGCCGTATTCACAAATACCATGCCAAGAGTGTATGTGCTCCTTGACCATTATTTAACCTTTTCCCCATCGGATGCATTCATAGAATTTGCTCAAATTTTTACCAGTAAGTCAGCCAAATCAAACATCTCAACTCATCATTTTTTCCTGTTATGACCGGCACCATCTCGTTGCTCTATCACGGTCCTATACCCCTCTCCAAGCCAATGCATCTCTTCAACCTACACTACACAGAAAACACCTCAGAATGAGAACAACAAATACCATGTCCCGTTCGTCCTTCACTTGCTTCAACCTGCTTCAAATGTGACCAATCCGTCCTCTTTTAATCGCGGGGCCACGTTTCACCTGCAATCAAAACAAACAAGCAAACCATACCACCTCTCTCATCATTACTCGATTTCAGCCACTAAATACCTGCAGCACCCAAGCTCCCTCAACCACATTCATCCAATCCAATGCGTATTGATTAATCAAACTTACCACCGCTACTACTCCCACTTCAAATACCCAATTCCAAGTTAATCTCGGCGCCACCACCACCGTCCTTATCTTCCTCTATCTCACACCACCACGATTTCGTGGTTATCCCGGCTTCAAGCGTTGACAGGAAGTCGAACATGGCTAATTGCTTTGATTTTCTTCGGCAAACGCTTCCTGTCCGAGCCATGTGTGTAAAGAAACTGGGTCGATAAACTTTTCGCAGCCACCTTGCTCCCATTAGAATGGCTTTTCCCTGTAGTATTCTCCTCTAGGATCACTGACGAACAACTCTGTCTCATGACCAAGTCGAAGACAAAAAGGTGAGAAACTGTGAAGTGGTGGTCAGCTTGGAGGTCACGTTCTCGGGGACGGAGAAGTTGGAGGCGGTGGGGGCGACGACGGCAACGCCCAGTTTCGTTGACAACGGCGGCGATGCCCATTCTCACTGTCGGAGAGCGTTTCGACCTCGCACGCGATGAGTAGAGAGGGGAAGGGTGTTCGCCTCGTCTGGCGGCTCCGGCAATGAACGTCGTCGCTGGCGACGCCATGGGCCGCAGTTTGCGGCTGCCGGTTGGGTGGAGGTGAGAACGGCGTGGTGGCGGATTAGGTCGGGGGTAAAGACGGCGGCGCCGTGGACTGTAGTTCGTGACGGTTGGTTGAAGGGGGGGAGACGTGAATGGCAAAGGTGAAGCATCTAGGGTTTTCTCAGGAGAGAGACTTAAGTCTCATTTTGAATGAAATGGCCAAATGAAGTGGGGAAGGCACAACCCCTCATGTTTCTGCTGCTGAATAAGCCTTGGGCCAGGCCCTTGGGCTCCAGCTTTCGTTTCCTTTTTCTAAGAAAAAAAGAGAGAATATATAAGACAAAAAAATAAACAAAACCTTTTCAGCACCCCCGTTTCTTCTAAGTCGAGCCCCTTTTCCACTTGGGCTTTGGCCCAATCTGTTTTCAGAATTTAATTTGGTTTGCAGCCCCCTTGTTTCGTTTTCACCCCCTTTTCCACTTGGGCTTAGGCCCAATCTGTTTATAAAAGAAAAAATAGCTTAGACACCCCCTTCTCTTATTTAAGCATCTTCACACCCCTTTTTATTTACTTATTATTTTATCATTATTTATTTATTTATCTTTTATTTTTATTTTATTTAATTTTTTATTTTTTCCTTTTGTTTCCATTTTAAATATTTATCTACCTTTTTTAAATATACTTTTATAAAAATAAAAATATATATTTTAAGGGGTCTAGCACATATGTGATTGCACGCATCGTCCTTGTGCTAGAAAACCCTTTCTTTCCTTTAAGTAAAAATTTAAAAAAATATATATATTTTAAGGGGTCTAGTACATGTGTGATCGCACGCATCGTCCTTGTGCTAGAAAACCATTTCTTTTCTATAAATAAAAATTAAAAATATATTTTAAGGGGTCTAGCACATGTGTGATCGCACGCATCGTCCGTGTGCTNGCACGCATCGTCCGTGTGCTAGAAAACCATTTCTTTTCTATAAATAAAAATTAAAAATATATTTTAAGGGGTCTAGCACATGTGTGATCGCACGCGATGTGCTAGAAAACCCTTTCTTTCCTTTAAGTAAAAATTAGAAAAAATATATATTTTAAGGGGTCTAGTACATGTGTGATCGCACGCATCGTTCTTGTGCTAGAAAACCATTTATTTTCTATAAATAAAAATTAAAAATATATTTTAAGGGGTCTAGCACATGTGTGATCATACACATCGTCCTTGTGCTAGAAAACCTTTTCTTTTCTATAAATAAAAATTAAAAATATATTTTAAGGATTCTTGATTGCACGCATCGTCCTTGTGCTAGAAGACCTTTTCTTTTTCTTTCTTACATAAAAATTACAAAAATACCAAAACATCCTTTCTCAAGCAAACAATCAACTTTTCAGCCAGAACTACGTTGTCCTTGATTCTCCGTCAAAAGTGGAGATACGTAGGAGCAAGGCTAGTCATTGTCAGGTTCACTTTCCCAAAAATCCAAATTTTCCAAACAAATTCTAAAACAAATTTTCCAAACAATTCTCCAAACAAATTTTCCAAATGGTTTGAAAGAACTACGTAACCCTGATTTCTCAGTCCAACTGAGAATACCTAGGAGCAAGATCAATCCTTGTCGGGCACAAAAAACACAAAAAATATTTTGTTTTCTTTAGAGTTTTATTTTTTTAAGAGAAATTAAACATTTTGCAAACCACATTAAATTTGCACATTTGATTAAAGGTACTGCCTTCGGGCAGGCGTTGTAGGGTGCTAATACCTTCCCTGCACGTAATTGACTCCCGAACCCAATCTTTGGTTTTCGTGGACCGTGCTTTATCATTTTATAGTTTTTCCGTAGTTTTTCAGAATAAACTATGGTGGCGACTCCAAACTCTCTTTTTCAAAATCATTTTCTTTTTTGGATCGTCGTCCCGTCGTGATTCCGGGACAGATGGCAACTCAATGAGTTGCATGAAAATGATATAACACACTGGAATCACCTTTCACAATTTTTAATGTAAAAAACAACCCAGAAACACCACCCACTCAATTAAAATACTATTCAAAAGTTGAATAATTTGAGATATAGTAATTTCTAGATATAAAACCTTAAGCTATTCCCAATAACAAACAAAATGAACAACAAAGACAAACTTAGAGAACATATATAACATTATACTTTAAAATCCTTGACTAATTAAAAATAATTATGATCAATCACTATTTCAATCACAAAATATAATTACAGAAAAGTTAAGAAAATATGATTTGAAGGATTTATAAGATGATTTAAGGATAAAGTTGGAAAGGAAGAAAGGAGAAGTTATAAGTTTAATTAATTTCTTCTACTAATATTTAAAAATTATAAGATTAATTTGAATTTTTTTGAAAAAATAGAATGTAAGAGACTGTAAATTCAACTTCTCTATTAATAAAAATACTAACAATTATCAAACTAACGTTTTTCAAAGTTAACCAGGTCATTTACGTTGAACAGAAGTTACATGTATAGTTACTTTTATTCTTTAATTTTTTATGATTTATATATCTATTGGGATTATTCTCCAACTTAGAGTCTATGAATGGCATTGGCAACAGAGGGACGGACCACGGTTTACCTGATGCCTATTCCATATATATAAAGAATTTTGTTCCGTTGTTATTAATACGTTATCTAAAAAAAAAACTGCCAATTTTTGTATACATATTAAGAACTGAAGATACTTGAAAAAGTTAATTGCATCTTTTTAATTTCGAATAAAATCATTTTTATATAATTTTAAATATAAACTTGAATAAAACGTTAATTTTAAAGCATGATTTACATATAATTGTATTATAAAATATTATTCCAGATAAATATTTTTTTTTTCGAAAATAAAAAATAAGTTATATCATAAAATATATATTTAAAAATATTAACCTTTTTTTAAATTTTGTAAGTGTACATAAGAATGTAAATTTCTAAAATTAAATCATAAACATATTTTTATTGTTACTAATTTTATTATTAATAATTTTATTTAGTTATTTTTAAATAAATATTTAAATAAATATTTAAATAAAATTCATTAATAATAAATAGTAATTATTCACTAATTGGATAGCATAATTCTTATATCTATATCTATTAAATTTTTTTTTTCTACTAAAAGTATGAGATATTTATTTAATTTCCATTATAGATTTTATTTTAGCCATATTATCCATTTATATGGACTTTTTTTACCATTTGAGTCAAGATGTTGTTTTCAATTTTTAAAGTTTCTTTTTGAATATATAAGTTATGCTAAGTCTAAAAAAAAGAATACTCTAAGTTCAATTTTCTCAAGAAAAATTCCAAGGTAACTTTTGAACATGTTACATTATTGTTTTTGTTTTTGAAAACTATATTTTAACTCACAACCACCCAATATCAAGACTGCTGGACTATGTTATTTTAAATACTTCTGAATATTTTTTTCAATCCTTGTTACGAGCAAGTGCTATACTTCAATAAATCCACGCAAACAAACAATTAAATGATATAAATTAAAAAACTGATTTTATTTTCACATTTATAAAAAAGTTATATTTTATAACTATTCTTTTATACTTACTTTCCATTTTGTTTACTATTAAAATTAATAATTTTATGTACACACTTTCTATGATTTATATATAAATTTAATAATATATGTTTCTTTTGTTTTAGTATCATTGTAACAATTAATTTTTCAATACACATTTTTTTTTTCGTAATAAGAAAATGCGCATGTATTTATTTATATAAGAAGGCTAATCTTGTTTTTTTAATTAATAAAACATATTAATTAACATTAAAAATCATAAAAAAAAATTGTCTGAAGGGCAACTAGAGTTTAATAAAAAAGCGAATAAAAACTATGGCAGAGTTCGTCCATTCTCACGGTTGGCCAACCCGCGGTGACGAATTAGCGTAGCGCTTACAATAGAGAAGACAGCGAAAGGGGATCCTTCCATCACACCACAAGCAAATGGCTGTAAATCCTCACTCTGTGCTTAGTTCTCATTCGTACTCATTACATCTCCTTGGCAATTCCAACTCCAACCTTCACGTTCTTAACTTTGATTTTGGTTAGGATTCGTCGGGAACAACACTCATGGATCTGATAACGGCAGACCCTACTACGGCGACAACGTCATCGTCGTCTGCGGCCACATCTACGGCGCCGACGGCATCGTCATCTCTGCCCTCGGCGTTAGGTAAGCCTCTGGCGGAGAAGAGATCGAAGAGAGCGGCGTTGCTCCAGATCCAGAATGACACCATTTCTGCTGCCAAAGCTGCTTTGCATCCAGTTAGGACCAATATCATGCCGCAAAAACAAAAGAAAAAGGTACATAGATGTCGCCTCTTCTGCAAGAATTTGTGTTGCTTCGTAATTGAATTTGTTGAGCGTAGTGGATCAGTTAGTTTTGAGTGCAGCTACATTGCTTCTGCATATGTACTTGAAAATTCGGTGTTGTTACCAAGTAGATTTTAGTTGATATGATATTGCACATTGAAGTCATGTCTTATGCGGAAGATAGTATTGGTGGTGCGTGATTCTGTGCGTTTTGATCTTCGTTCTCGCTTGCTTTTGCAGCCAGTTTCTTATTCACAACTCGCTAGAAGCATTCACGAACTAGCTGCCACTTCTGATCAGGTGAGTGTTAGCACTTTCTCTGCCAGACTCCTGTTATGATAAACTTGGCTTCTCTACCAGCACTTAGAGGAGAAGTAAATAAAAGGAATTGAGGTTCTTAAATAAGCTAAATCAACTTCCGCACTTAAGCTTAGAAAAATAAAATTTCTTTAGAAGTTAAGTTCATAATTTTATAAAAGTTAAGTGCATTAGTTGATTTGACTAGTTATGCAGTTTATCTTTTTGTTTATTTCTCTTATGAGTGTTCACAACAATGTTTATTCAAGTAGGTTCACTAACATGCTTCTGTGGTTGGTCTATTCTCTCATGTTTTGTTTATTATGATAATGTGGCTTCAGAAAAGTTCTCAACGGCAATTAGTGCATCAAGTGTTTCCAAAACTTGCAGTGTATAATTCTGTGGACCCTTCATTGGCTCCCTCTCTTCTCATGGTATTCTTCAACTCCTTTGAACCCAAATGTTTGCTTATAATATGTTTATGGTCTTCTCTTATGTATGTGGCATGTCCTTATTCCCTAGAGCTCGAATGTTTTCGTACTAGTATTTTTGTCTTCAGTGCAGCCTGTGTTGTTCTTTTTATTTATTAAATTGAAACTTACTACTCCCTAGGTTTGTCTTTGGTAAGCCTATGGCATACTTGTGACAATTTTCTTTAGTGAACAGTCCTGCTGCTGATTTTACAATGTACATCATCATCATTATTTCTATTATTATCATTATGTCTTAATGATGTTCCTATTGGACTTTGTTTCCCCCTGCTTAATGTGTTGATAAAATTTTGTATCCTTGTCCCTGTTGTGCAGCTTAATCAGCAGTGTGAAGATAGAAGTGTTCTTCGATATGTCTATTACTACCTGGCCAGAATTTTGTCTGACACTGGTTCCCAAGGTTTGAGCACCGGTGGTGGGATACCCACTCCTAACTGGGATGCTCTGGCTGATATTGATGCAGTTGGAGGTGTTACTCGAGCTGATGTTGTGCCTAGAATAGTAGAGCAGCTTACTGCAGCATCCACTAACTCTGAAACTGAATGTGAGTGTTACTCACTTTTAATTTAATGGTTTTATTAATTTTAAGCATAATGTTGCATACATGTATATGTATTTGTGTGTGGGCTTATATGTTTTACCTTGAGTTGAGAAGGGGTCATAGTTTCTTTTGGTCAATATAGGTAAAAATATCCTTAGAACTCCTGTGGAGTGAATTTGTTCTCATTTACTCCTTGTTCACTGTAGCAATTTTTTAAATGGTTTTACCTGAAGATTTTAAGAACTTTGGTCCAATAAGCTTTGGCATACACAAACACATATTACACTGTTTGTTGACAAGGCAAATGCATTTGTTCTGCCTTGTCTGGTGTCATTTACAAAAGATGCATACATTAAAGTATGCAGAGTTTGTAGAGATGAGAAATCACTGTATTAAAGGCTGTGTAGAGTTTTGGATAAATTGTTGTTGAAAATTTAAAGCATAAAGTGAGATTGGTACATTAGAGGAAGGAAAATTCAGAGAAATGAATTATTCCAGTCAGGTGGGAAAATAAAAAAATTGGATGAGATTTTGCTCTGACTAATAAAATTGGACAAGTGTACCAAAATGTTAATATTGATATACTCTTTTATATTTTAATTGTGGAGCTTAGCCATGTTGATGTTACCTTTGAATTGGGACCTCCTATTTGGTAAAAAAAATAATCTCTATTTAACAAGAGAAAGGAGGAAAAATAGAGTCTGAATCAAACTTTTTTGTTGTGTAATTATATATTGATATTGTGATGGTGATATATTATTTGAATTGGACTCAGAAATTCTAATATCTATATGAATGTATGGATGATTAACTCCCCCAGCATGAGAATTATTTGAAATTTTAGCTTATATTGAGCGGGATATTTCTTGTATTCCTATTATTTGATTAGAGATTATTAGAAGTGAGTTTTAGACCTAACTCAACCCTACAAAACCGGCTTGTAAGGTGAGGTTTGCACCTTACTTATATATTACCAATTGGCCTTATCTCTAGTCAATGTGGGACTTCCAACACACCCCCTTCACGCCGAGGTATAGACATCTCGTGCGTGATAGTAGAAATTGGGTGGTCCAATATTGGCCCGACAATGGGTGAAATAGAAACAAAAATGCACACTTAGAACTTGTTAGGATAGACTTTAATCATGGCTCTGATACCAAGGTGACTTTTAGGGGTGGGCAAATCGAACTGAACTGTACTGCACTGCTAAAAACTGAACTGAACTGTAAAACAGTTCAGACAGACTGAACTGTAAAACAGTTCAGACAGACTGAACTGTAAAACAGTTCAGACAGACTAAACTGAACTGTAAAACAGTTCAGACAGACTAAACTGAACTGTTTTTTGTTTTATCAAACTGAACTGAACTATACTGAATTGTACTAAATTACAGTATGAACTGAACTGAACTATTAACTGAATTGTAAACTACACTAACTGAACTATACTGAACTGTAAACTGCACTAAACTATTAAGTGAATTGTAAATTACACAAACTGAACTATTAACTAAATTGTAAACTACACTAATTTTAACTAAACTACAATATAAACTGAACTGAATTAGTAACTATACTAATTTTAAACTGAATTGTACTAATTTTTAAACTAAATA
>NC_028357.1:52962053-52981514 GCF_000741045.1 Vigna radiata var. radiata | reverse complement strand
TATTTTTATTAATATTTTATTATTAAATAAAGTTATTTTGACAAGATGAAACAATTGAACTGAAATTAGAGAAGATGTAAAAGTAGATACAGTTTTCACAGTTAACTGAACTGTTATAAGTTCAGTTTTTAAAAACTGAACCATAAGATAGTATACTGAACTGTTACTAGAAATGAATCAGTTATTTTTAGTACAATATAGTACAGTTAACTGCAGTACAGTACAGATAAGTTATTTTTGCCCAGCCCTAGTGACTTTAGGCCTAACTCAACCCCACAAAACCGGTTTTAACCATGGCTCTATGTACACAGCCAATGTTCGACTGAAATTTGATCAGGATAAGTCTGTTTGTGTATCATAATAAAATGATACAGATTTGCATGTTATGTGCAAATATTATGTGAAAGTAAAGGAGAAATGTATTAGTTAGTGTTTCTGTGTTCTTCTTCCCTTTACTTCATCACTGGCTCCTTCTGCACGTATGCATTCCCCTTAACAGCTTAAGCATTGTTGATCTTGTTGCTTGCAAATATCCCATGGGGTTTGGCTGGAGTACGCCTTAATGCCTTCACTCCAAATGGGTTGTTCTCGCTCCTGAGACAAGTTCCAGCTCTAACGTTGCAGATGGGATAGTCATGAGGGCAGCAACTGTAGTGGTCATCACAGCAGGTAGCACCTTCAAGAGGACAGCAACCCTACTCAAAACAAGCATTTCCAAACTCGAAAATGCAGCAACAAGTGGCAGTGTTTGAACAGCTGTAGTAATTGTCACAAACATTTGGTGGCTTCACGGGTGAAGGGGGTGAGGCTCCAGGATTGGGTGGGTTTGGACTACTCTTAACGGGATAAGATGGCTCGATCGCAATTCCACACTTTCCTGATCTGCTGTTACCCAGATTTCTTTCCATTCTGATGTATCCTTCCTCTCCCCAATCAGCACCCCATGAATTCCTCACAATCCAATAATCATGACCGTTTTCTGTTCCATACCCAACAGCCACAACACCATGATCTAGTGCTGTTCCACATCTTCCAGAGAAGATACCAGATGAATAAAGTTGAAATTCCCTTCCTCCTCCTTCAATAGCAACGCTCACGGGCTGATTTGCAACTGCCTTTTTCAATGTTAACTCATCATAGGAATTAACATCTTCATAAGAATCAATAGAAACAACTTTGGCATTTTTCCTATACTGGTCACATGTACAATCAACAGCACGGTAAGGGTAATCCTCCTCGGAATCGATGCCTCCATGGTTGATGATGAACTCAAATGCATAGTCCATAAGTCCTCCATTGCATCCCATGTTATATCCTGTATCACAATCCACCAATTCTTGTTTTGATAATGAAATCAGTTCGCCAGTCACTATCTTATTAATTCCTTCCACAACACCAATTGCTGAGAATGACTAACAGCTCCCGCAACTTCCTTGGTCTTTGACTGGGACAACAACACCTTCCTTCCTCCAGTCAATGGAATCTGGGAGTGCGTCCCCGACACGTGGTGTGTAAGGATTGCTCGGGGTCCTTCCCAACCTCCGGTTCGGGTCGATCCTCGTTCCCAAGTATTTGACCAACGAGGAGTACAGGGCTAGGTACTTGGGAACGAGGATCGACCCGAACCGGAGGTTGGGAAGGACCCCGAGCAATCGTTACACGCCACGTGTCGGGGAAGCACTCCCAGATTCCGTTGATTGGAGGAAGGAAGGTGTTGTTGTCCCAGTCAAAGACCAAGGAAGCTGCGGGAGCGGTTGGTCATTCTCAGCAATTGGTGTTGTGGAAGGAATTAATAAGATAGTGACTGGCGAACTGATTTCATTATCAGAATAAGAATTGGTGGATTGTGATACAGGATATAACATGGGATGCAATGGAGGACTTATGGACTATGCATTTGAGTTCATCATCAACAATGGAGGCATCGATTCTGAGGAGGATTACCCTTACCGTGCTGTTGATGGTACATGTGACCAGTATAGGAAAAATGCCAAAGTTGTTTCTATTGATTCTTATGAAGATGTTAATTCCTATGATGAGTTAACATTGAAAAAAGCCGTTGCAAATCAGCTCACGCCCGTGAGCGTTGCTATTGAAGGAGGAGGAAGGGAATTTCAACTTTATTCATCTGGTATCTTCTCTGGAAGAAGTGGAACAACACTAGATCATGGTGTTGTGGCTGTTGGGTATGGAACAGAAAACGGTCATGATTATTGGATTGTGAGGAATTCATGGGGTGCTGATTGGGGAGAGGAAGGATACATCAGAATGGAAAGAAATCTGGGTAGCAACAGATCAGGAAAGTGTGAAATTGCAATCGAGCCATCTTATCCCGTTAAGAGTAGTCCAAACCCACCCAATCGTGGACCCTCACCCCCTTCACCCGTGAAGCACCAAATGTTTGTGACAATTACTACAGTTGGCTGTGTACATAGAGCTATGGTTAAAGCCGGTTTTGTGGGGTTGAGTTAGGCCTAAAGTCACCTTCTAATATGGTATCAGAGCCATGATTAAAGCCTATCCTAGCGAGTTCTAAGTGTGCATTTCTGTTTCTATTCCACCCATTGTCGGGCCAATATTGGACCACCCAATTTCTACTATCACGCACGAGATGTCTATACCTCGGCGTGAAGGAGGTTTGCACCTCACTTATATATTATCAATTGGCCTTATCTCTAATCGATGTGGGATTTCCAACAGAGATTTTATTGAAGTTTCCATAGTTGTATTGTAATTGATGCAAACTGCAAACATTATTTTGGATTTTGAATCTCAGAATGAATGTCATTGTGGCAATGTTGTCTTTGAAAATGCAGAAATACAGTACAATAATACTTGGCATCCAGAATTAATATAATTATCTTAATCTCTTGATTAAATTATTGGAATTATGCTTATGCAATGAATTTTTTGTTTTCGTAAACATAATTTTGTTCTGTTTTGATAGCTAACTTGGTCATCTTATTAAAAGATGCACAAATTTTAGTTTTTGATTTAGTTGTTCAATTTTCATATGATATTATGAGTCGATTAGTGACTTCTATTCACTTATGTTTTGAAGTTCATGCTCGAAGATTGCAATCCTTGAAGGCACTTACATATGCTCCTGAAACCAACTCTGAAATTTTGTCCAGATTGTATGAAATTGTTTTTGGCATACTAGAGAAGGTTTGGGCTTTCCTATTGTCTTTATTGTGTACGATGTTGTTTTTTTCCCATTTATTTTTAATTATTCTTGTAGCCACCTCTATCTAGAATAAGTTGTTTGGATCTATTGATGTGTTTTTGTGAATCTTGGTTGTAACCTCAGTTTGCATTTTTCCTTTTGATCAAGACTTGGGTCTTTGGTCAGACAAAGGGGGCAACATGGTGTATAAGTGCACTGTATATACCGTCATTCGGTGTCCTTGGCTGAGCTGAAGTCATGTATCTTTAATGGAAAATCTTTGTCCCTATAATGATTTGGTAGAAAACAATTTCATAGCCTCATTAGTGGTGTTTAATGCATGTTTCTTCCAGAGAGTTCCCTTGGCTGACATACATAAGGATTGAAGAGCTTCATTATTTTGTATTCCCTTTTTATCTTCTACTGCTTCAATATAGTTTTTCTATTTGGAGTTATTCTCCTTTCCTCACTTTCTCCGTAAAAGTGTTCTTTATTTATCAGAAAAGATTTTTGAAATTATGGTACTTGAGAATTTTTCACTTTTTCTGCCTTTAATGATTGTTAGGTTGGTGACGCTCAGCAAAAGCGAAAGAGGGGCATACTTGGGGCTAAAGGTGGTGATAAAGATGTAAGATCATTGATTTTTACTATTTTTCTTTTATCCTTATATTTGTATTTCTTTTTGTAAATTTAGGGAATCTTTTTTTATAGCAAATGGAACTGTTTCCTCTTTCCACTCATAGGAATGTAGAATTAAAGGCTCATAAAAATGTAGTTAGAGCAAGCAATTAGAGCAAGTGTGATACATGTCTTTCTTCCTGATAATATAGTATTCTTTTTCTGAGAGAAAACAACAGACAAGTCTTCATATTGCATTTTTCAATAAATCTATTGGTGCTTTCGTACAAAAAGTATTCCTAAATATGTAGGTCCTCAAAAAATAGGACAAGATGTAAAGTAGAAAGCCAATCAAGGTGGGAAAAGAGATTTTAGGAAGCTTTGTAATTGTTTTTGATATTCTGATCTCTTAAGAAAATAGATCTCTTTATGTAGTTATAGAGAGGGAGTATAAGAGAAGCTGTTGATGTGGGACCAGTCAATCAGCTTACAAAGAAAATAACTAACTACTGTAACTGACTGTGCTGACATGGCAAATATCCAATTAGCTTACAGTGAACTAACGTACTATGCTGATGTGGCAGATAGGCAATCAGCTCACCGAAACGAGAATAACTCTCTATTACACTATTAAGACCACATCCCTAGTGCTGATATTCAACTATTTATTAGATTGATATCTGACAAAGATCAAACTCTAGATCTCTTGGTCATAGAGGCTTTGATACCTTGTCACAGACCAATGGTCCCAAAAAACTTAAGTTATTATATGAAGACACTTCAATGGTATTATACTATGTTTCTGACGTGTTATGTGCTTGATCATATAGTCTATCATCCGAAGCAATCTACAATATGCTGCCTTAAGTGCTTTGAGAAGGCTCCCTCTGGATCCTGGAAATCCAGCATTTCTGCATTATGCTGTACAAGGGTAAGTTACTCCTACAAGCACAACTTTGTTGAACAAATAGTTCATGACCTCTCTTTGAGCAACTTTGTTTGCTTTATTATTCTCTTTTGCATTCTTCCATTAGTTCGGGTGTTCAGTTCTCAAAACTAAGCAAAGTTGAATGCAGGATTTCATTTGCTGATCCAGTTGCTGTGAGGCATGCTCTTGAAATTGTTTCTGAGATAGCTACCAGGGATCCTTATGCGGTTGCTATGGCCTTAGGTAAGAGTTTAAATCTTCATATTATTTTCCATTAAAATGGTGTTTAATTGCATATTCTCTTGTAATATAATGTTAGAAACAAATTTTTCAAGATTTCCTTAAATCTAATGCTTCCTGGATATTCTTATGCAGGAAAGCATGTTCAGCCTGGAGGTATGCTAATTGGATCTTCATTGTTGCTTCCATCTTTCCTTTTTTTATTTGAATTTTACATTGATGGGACGTCAGCTTTATTTGGTAAAAAACAGTGGATAATGATTATGAACCAGTTTTTGGTCAGTAAAGTATGTCAAAACACTTACAAGTTACATTACTTCCATTCATGTGTAAATGAAGAGGGAAATTTCTGCATAATTACTGTGTATTTATGCAAATAATAGGGCTTTGTGAATATTTATAACTTACTATTTTGTTGCTGTTCTGCCACAAATAGTTTTGTGATGGCTATTTGGTCTATGTACAGGGGCATTACAAGATATTCTTCATTTGCACGATGTTTTGGCTAGAGTTTCTCTGGCGAAGTTGTGCTGTACAATATCAAGGGCTAGAGCTTTAGATGGTTAGTGTTTTATAAAACTAGTTTTTAATTAAAATTGATCTTTGGTAAATATGCTATGGTTAAATTTCTGTTTTGCATGCATATACAGAGAGACCAGATATTAGATCCCAGTTCAATTCAGTGCTCTACCAGCTTCTGTTGGATCCTAGTGAAAGAGTCTGTTTTGAGGCAATTTTATGTGTACTAGGAAAATATGACAATACTGAGAGGTGCAATTTATCTCTACCTTCCTAATCATAATTTTAGATTTGATTTTACTGTTAACTTTCTGTCTTGGGGGATGCAATCTTATCTTGTTTACACATTCTAGGACCGAGGAGCGTGCAACTGGGTGGTATCGTTTGACCAGGGAAATTCTCAAGTTACCAGATGCATCATCAAAAGAAAGTTCTAAAGATAAATCTCAGAAGATGAAACGTCCTCAGCCTCTTATAAAACTTGTAATGAGAAGGTTCAAAAACTCATTTGTGTATTTTCGATGCATGTTGATTTCTCTTGTTGAATTATCAAGCCATTGGCTTGGGTGATGTGGAAACTGTTTAATTTTAATTCACCTTGTCTATTATTTAATGTTTTTCAGGTTAGAGAGTTCTTTCCGTAGCTTTTCTAGACCTGTGCTTCATGCAGCTGCTAGAGTTGTACAGGAGATGGGGAAAAGTCGGGCTGCTGCCTTTGCACTGGGTATACAGGATGTTGAAGAAGGAGCAAATATCAATACATTTGCTGATTCTACAGATTACAATGATTCAGATGAGAGCACACATCCTGAAAGTAATGTTTATTTGATGTGTTTAGTGGTGCATGCTTGCATAGCATTGTAAACAAGCCTTCAACTGTTTTAATTATTATAGATAATTAGATATAGATACAGATAGTTACAAAGGTTCTTGAATGTTAAAGTGAATTGTCAAGAGATATAAAACCAATTTTTGGTCTTAATGAAACGACTTAAGCTTTTTGGACAGTTGATCCTTGACAATCATAATATTTTTGCTCAGTTTTATATGGTATTATCTTCATGTTCTTCCCCTTTGGTTTCTTTTTTGTTTTTCAGTTGTTCCTTTTGTTAACCATGCTTTTCAGATTGTATTTTGAGATTTGTATTTATGGTTTTGGTTCTGATTACTTTGTTAGAAAGAAAGACAGATTGGTATGTGCTTGTTTAATTAATTCACTTAATCAGGCTGCTTGTGTCTGTGTTTGTACTTGTAAGCTAGGTTTAGTACAGGCATGGTTACTATCTCTCTTTAATGCTGCTAGCATTCACAGGATTCTTCTGTAGCGCTTCTTTTCATGTTGGATAATATAAGTTAACCTAATTTTCATGTTGGATAATATAAGTTAACCTAAAAAGACTTCTGTAAAGACATCTGCTAGTTCTCCATCCACTTGTAGTAAAAATGAATCTCTTAAATTTAGAAGGGAAGAATTTCTTTATTTCTCATTCACAAGTATTAGGTCAGCTGACCTATATTAAAAAACATAAATTAAAAAATATAACAGTAAACAATCCTAGAGATATTAAATCCCTATAACTATGGGATTTTATTCTTGTTACAATCTCCTAATATTAAATTCAGAATCAAATCTAACCAAACAAACAAAATAAAAGATAAATATAAATTTCCCTAAATAAAGCCTAAATGCATGTTTTCCATTCTCCGCTTGGATCTGGTTCCTTCAAACATGACACTATTTAGACCTTTAGCAAGAATATTATTAGAAGTTGACTTTAAGCCTAACTCAATCCCATAAAACTAGTCGATGTGGGACTTTCAACACACACTCCTCACGCACACACCCCCCTCATGCCGAGGTATATACATCTCGAGCGTGGGATTAGACATTTAATGGGTGGTCCGATAGCGGCCCGATAGGGAGTGGAACAACATGTCCAACAACAACAGATATCGTTAGGATAAGCTCTAATCATGGCTCTGATACCATGTTAGAAGTGGACTTTAAGCTTAACTCAACCCTACAAAATCGGCTTGTAGGGTGAGGTTTGCACCCACTTATATACATTGAATTGACTTATCTCTGGTCGATGTGAGACTTCTAACAAATATCATCTAGTGTTTCCATAATAAAATGCCTATCAATTTTAATGTGTTTAGTCCTATCATGTTGCACTGGATTATGAGTTATACTAATGACAAATTTATTGTCACAGTATAACTTAATAGGTTTTTCCCATCTTATCTTCAAATCATCTAATATAATCTTTAGCAGTAGAAGTTCACATATTCCTTGGGCCATTTCCAAATTTTGCTTCAGCACTTGATCTAGCCAATGCATTATGTTTCTTGCTTTTCCAAGTCACCAAATTTCCACCCAGAAATGTGCAGTATCCGGTGGTTGATCTTCTGTCCACAATTGACTCAGCGTGGTCTGCATTTGTATATGATTCGATACATAGGCTCTTGTTTCTCTTGAACAATATCCCTCTCCCTGGAGTACCTTTTAGGTACTGAATAATTCTGAAGACAGTCTGTAGACGTGCTTCCTTTGGTTAATGCATAAATTGACTTACTAGGTTGACAGCAAAACCAGTGTCTGGCTTAGTATGAGATAAGTAGACAAGCTTGCCCACAAGTCTCTGATACATTCCTTTATCCACAGCCACATCCTCCTCTGTACTTCCTAATTTTATATTTGGATCAATTGGAGTGTTTTCTGGTTTACACGCTATTCTGCCTGTTTTCTTGAGCAAATCATTGAGAATTTTGTTGAGATATGAAGATCCTTTTCTTCGAATGGGCCACTTCAATTCCAAAAAAAATACTTAAGTTTCCCTAGTATCTTTATTTCAAATTCTGTTGCAAGACATTCACCTAGCTTCAGCTGCTCTCTCTTGTCATCCCCAGTTACGATAATATTGTCTACATAGCTTCCCCTAAAACTGAATGTTTGGAAAAAACAGTAAACAATCCTAGAGAGTATAAATCCCTATTATTATGGGATTTTATTCTTGTTACAATCTCCTAATATTAAATTCAGAATCAAATATAACCAAACAAACAGAATAAAAGATAAATATAAATTTCCCTTACTAAAGCCTAAATTCATGGTGTGCTTCTTGGCAGAATCCTGAGTTTTTGCACAAAGAAAAATCCAGTTCAATGTTTCTGTGAGTTTCATGTAAAGTAAGGTTAGATACAATATAAGTGCAGTTTGATTGCTACTCAATAGTCGCATGCAATTAGTTATCCTGAAACAAATTTAATACACAAGTTTAGATATAGTCTTAGCAATATCTTGGTATGATGAAATATTATCTTATTATGTACTTAATTGATACCTTGATGTAGGCATTCGAAGGACATCTTCAGTATCTAATGGAACTGCTGGCAGAGATACTGTTGCAGGTTTGTTGGCCTCATTGATGGAAGTAGTACGGACGACTGTTGCCTGTGAATGTGTTTATGTACGAGCCATGGTGCTCAAGGCATTAATCTGGATGCAAGGTCCGTTTGACTCATTCGATGAACTAGAGTCTATTATTGCATCAGAACTTTCTGATCCAGCTTGGTCAGCAGCACTTTTGAATGATGTACTACTCACCTTGCATGCTCGGTTTAAGGTAAATGGACTTTGTTAGGCATACTTGGAAATGTTCAACAAAGCATTGCCTGAAAAATGATGAACCAATATTGTTGAATTTTAGTAACCTTTTGCTAATAATATGGATTGATCATCTGGCTTTAAAAGGCTAACTCTGTTAATTTTAATCTGTCAAATGAAGGCTGATGGATGATTTACCCCTAGCATGGCCCCTTTCGCACGTGACTGTTGAGCTTGAAGCATAGAATGTGCATTACTTTTGCAGTTATTTGAAAAAAAAAAAATAGGGAAGCAAAGGTCAAACTCTTGACATTTGGTCATGTAGGGTTTAATATCAGTCAAAGACCAACTCTCCTAAAAGCTTAAGTTGTTAGGTGAAAGGATCATGAATGATTTTATATCTAACATTCCTTTTCTTTTAACAACTTGTTAGTATATTTGATTCTGTAGTTCTCATATGGTGAATCATGTTCAAATATTCAGTCTGTGTTGCTTTCCCATACCCCCATGCACAGCAGGGATTTTTATAGTCATGCTTTGCTGAAGTGACAACAATATCTTATCAGTAGTCTTCCTCGTAAACTTTGTATAACTCATTGCAAGTAATGGGTAAATGTATTTTTTTGTATTTACGCATACTAGAAATGTAAGTTTGCTCACTAGTCTTTTCATTTTTGCTTTGAAGGCTTCCCCAGATATGGCTGTTACTCTTCTTGAAATTGCAAGGATATTTGCCACGAAAGTTCCAGGAAAGGTTGACGCTGATGTGTTACAACTGCTTTGGAAGGTTAGTTTTTTATTTTTTTCTTTAGATAAAGTTCATGAAGATATCGTTAAAAATGAGAAATAGAAAACAAAGAACTCATGGGGGGACCGAACCAAAACCCATCACCAAAGAACAGGCTATTTAGCTATAAGGCAATCCATGAGCTAAACTTCCCTATACATGAAAGAAGACCTCTATTATGAAAGAAGTCCAAAGGTATAAAAGCTTTGGAAGGTCACTTTACCTTGATAGGCTTTTTGTTTTTTTTGTTTTTAATTGATGTGCTTGGTACACATGTTTATAATGGAGTGGTCAAATAATGATAAGTAGAGACAATTGCAAACTGCAAAACTTCTGAAGCAACACATCCACATTACATTACATAGTAGATGCATGCACACAATTACCCAGTTCATTTGATCAAATTTGAGTTTCCTCGATGGTTTTTACTTAAAATGGTGACCGACTAAAGGAATATATGTTGTCAGACTTGTCTTGTTGGAGCTGGTCCTGATGGGAAACATAAAGCTTTAGAAGCAGTCACAATTGTACTTGATCTACCACCTCCGCAGCCTGGGTCTATGCTTGGTTTTACTTCAGTGGACAAGGTGTCTGCATCCGACCCAAAATCTGCTCTTGCATTACAAAGACTAGTCCAAGCTGCAGTAAGCATTGCTATTTATTCAGAAGATCTTACTCACTCTTTGGCTTCTACAACCAAAAAAACGTTGAATCAAGTTTTTTTTTGACACTTGGTGCTTTTAGGTATGGTTTCTTGGGGAAAATGCAAATTATGCTGCATCTGAATATGCTTGGGAATCTGCCACCCCACCCGGTACTGCTTTGATGATGTTAGATGCTGATAAAATGGTAGCTGCTGCCAGTTCTCGTAATCCTACTCTAGCGGGTGCCTTGACGAGGCTCCAGAGGTGTGCATTCAATGGCAGTTGGGAGGTATATATTACCCATTTGAGGGGCTTTTCCGTTCTTTACTTGTTTGGTTGTTTATTACCTCCATCTCGAAATTTGAATGAACTTTTAAATGGTATCTCGCTACACTATGAGAACAATGATATACTTCATTAGAAAACAGTCACTGAAATTTTGGTTTGACTCAGCAGCTTGTCATATGTATTATTGCATACTTTTACCTCATGGTTATTTTCTCTTGCTGTTTAACTTAAGTATTCTCTGTTAAATGAACATGCAGATTAGAATTATTGCTGCTCAGGCTCTCACAACAATGGCAATTAGGTCTGGTGAACCTTTCAGGTTACAGATTTATGAGTTTCTGCACACTTTGGCGCAAGGTGGTCTTCAGTCCCAGTTCTCTGATATGCATCTTAGTAATGGAGAAGATCAAGGAGCAAGTGGTACAGGCCTTGGAGTTTTATTAAGTCCAATGATAAAGGTTTTGGATGAGATGTATAGAGCACAAGATGATTTGATCAAGTGAGAGCCAATCTTCATTCCATACTGGATTCAGAATTGATGATCCTGATTACTAATGTTCATGAATTACTTATAAACAGGGAAATACGCAGTCATGACAACGCTAAGAAAGAATGGACTGATGATGAACTTAAGAAACTATATGAAACCCATGAAAGACTGCTAGATCTTGTTTCATTGTTTTGTTATGTTCCAAGAACAAAGTATCTTCCTCTGGGCCCGATAAGGTACTGATTTATTGAAGTGCATTCCTTATATGAGCTAGTTTTGCATATTTCTCATGTATCTAAAGAGACTTGTAGGCTCTTCTGCTTACAGGGTAGTGCGTCAGAAGGATAACTTTTTAAACTGGGCCAAGGAACCTTTTTTTTGGCTTTTGAGTGGTCACATTTTTTGTGGTTCTGATTTTCTTTTGTCATTATTTTGAAACTTTGTCCTGAAGTTCATTAGGAATTTGCAAAATTTAAAACCTTAGTGTATTTGTAGCTTAGTCATTTACCTTTGGCATGTTTCAAAGGTAAATCTAATCTGTATATGTTTCTAATTTCTATTAGTCTTGGTTAAAACATCTTCCAATAATAATTTGAATTGATGAATTTAGTGGTAATGTCTCTTTATAAGATCTTCTCCTAAACTAAAGATAAAAGATAAATATAAAAATAAAGATAATATATCTAACAATAACTAAATAAGATCAAACTGTAGGAGTGGCTAAGTTATATATAAGTTCATAAAAATGTAAGTTATTCAAGATAAAATATTTTAAAAAGGAGTTAATTTCTTCAAATATCAGTTAAGTAATGGTAACACGCCTCATTGTAGCTGTAGAGTCAATGATGAGCAAAATCTACACCTGATTTCACATTTGTCGACTTCCTTCTGATTTGGGAGTTTATGTGAGTTGATATGAATTTACTGACTTTATCAGATTCTATCCAAAAAAGACTTAATAGGGTTAACTTGTTACATAAAGTCAAAAGAGTTAACTTGAGAGTTTCATACAGACACTTCTATACAGTTTGCTTCCATAATTTTGTCATAATGTTTTGGTTCAACAATGAAACATTTATTTGTTTTGTTTATGTTACTAGTGTTATTCTCTAAATATGATTTTACTCTAAATTTTTTTATAGTGCCAAACTCATTGACATCTATCGAACTCGCCACAATATTAGTGCATCCACTGGTTTGAGTGATCCAGCTGTTGCCACTGGTATATCTGACCTTGTTTATGAATCCCAACCACCACCTGCTGAGCCTGATGCACTTGATGATGACCTAGTAAATGCCTGGGCAGCAAACCTTGGTGATGATGGCTTATGGGGAAACAATGCACCAGCAATGACTAGGGTGTGCTTTTTATCTATCTTGCTTTGCTTCTCTTTAATTTGATAATATGATAGTGGTTACAAAGTATATTCCCTTCTCACTCTATGCACACACAAACATAATAGGTTCTCAAATTGTGAATCTCCAAGCTAATTTTTCAACTGTGAATATTTGTTTTGAATCATAAGATTCAACAACAACGATTATCTGCTTCAAATATGTCATATAGACGAGGATATGTAGTGCACAATGTAATAGATTTTTAACTAGAAATAGATAGAGCAACATAACTAGATGTCTTTTAAAACAAATATCAGCTATGAGTTTCTGAAGCCTGTATTGTCTAGAAGAATGGAAACAAAGCAATTAAAAATAGATTGCATTCATTGGACGAGAGGATGGGAAATAAAATAGTGAAATAGTCAATTAGGATAAGTACAAAAATGCGCCCTCAATTCCTAAATTGTGGCTCGTGATGATACGAAATTGCTCATATTTATTCGTACAGTAAGGCACAGATCGTTTAAAATAGTGAAATAGTCAATTAGGATAAGTACAAAAGTGCACCCTCAATTCCTAAATTGTGACTCGTGATGATATGAAATTGCTCATATTTATTCGTTCAGTAAGACACATATCGTTTAAAGTTTATCTTATGATATAAACTGTGAGGTTGTCAAATTGTACAATTTGAGTAGTGAATTGTAAGATTCTGGTAACATTCTGCAAATAGACACTTTTAATCACAGTTATAGGAAAGGATAGGATCAATTGAGACAAGTGTCAAATTTAAACCACTGAATCATCTGATATTATTTTGGTGATTATGTATACCTAATTTGTAATAATTTAAACATTTGTAGATATGTAATGTAATAGCAGAAATTTGTTTATTTTTTGCATAATATGCCTTTTCATTTGAAACTATGTTGACTTTAAATTGAAAACACTTTTTTCTTTGGATTTAGGTAAATGAATTTCTGGCAGGTGCTGGAACAGATGCCCCAGAAGTTGATGAAGAAAATATGATCTCTAGGCCTTCAGTTAGCTATGATGATATGTGGGCAAAAACACTTCTAGAACCTTCAGAGCTAGAGGTAAGGATTAAGCCATATCCTTTATAACCCTGATGCATTGGGTCTTGAACTTTGTGGTTTGACTTGCATCCATTACTTGTGAAAACAGGAAGATGACGCAAAATCGTTGGGATCATCATCTCCAGATTCCACAGGATCAGTTGAGACTTCAATATCATCTCATTTTGGTGGAATGAGCTATCCTTCACTGTTTAGTTCACGTCCATCCGGATATTCACAAACTACGGTACCAAATATTAAGATTAAGTATCAATTTGTTTTGCCACATGCACTGTGCTTCTAATTTGATGCTATTCTGAATGATATATATTCGATATTTTATGCATATTCTTTTAAGCAACGAGAATAATAAATGGTCAACTCTTAGAATTAGTGTTAATTAGAAACATAACTCTTCCATTGCCCGAGTTTGAGATTGCAAACTTCCCTAAACATTCTGAAATCAGGTTACAGGTACAAAGGGAATTTTATATATATATATATATTTGTTATCAGTGAAAACCATTTGGAAATGGATTCTCACATTAAGATCATGGAATCAATGTTTGTGTGTAGGCAATTTTCCTTTAGACCTAAGTCTTTACGAACTAATAGTATAATTGTCAGCTTTCTGTATAGTATTCTCTTCAAGTTGTTGGTGGGTGAAGGAACATGGGACGGTGGGTAAAAAACTAACCTATCCTGGTTCTAGAAGGCTTGTTACTCTTGCATATGCGTAGAGCTTGATTCTGGATTGGAACCAATGACTAACTGGTCTACAAGGCACAACTTTACCACTATGCCAGTGCTTGCCTCCATTGTTGGAGGGTCAAATATAATTTTATTTGGGTTAACAGCACTTAAACCCTGTAAAATATTACTTTAGTTTCACTTTCCACCAATATATCAAGTTAAGCTTTATGCACCCCAATTTAACACAATTATTGTAATTTTTCCTTTCTATTCAATTTAATAGAAAACTTTTATGGACTCAAGTGCAGACACTCAGTTGTTCACGTGGTTTTTTAATAAGAAAATATGTTGAAAGATAAAAGAGTTCTTTACAAACGAAAAGTTTACATTCGAGAGAGTTTGGCTACTTTGTTACCCTATACATGCTTGTCACTAATTGTATTGTTTTAACCGCACCTTTAGTCATTACCTCTCATCAGAAATGGTGTGGTTGCATGTGGCACACAGAAGTTGATCATATATTCTTCCTGAGAACTTCTCTAGTATACATTGTTAGGTTTTTAGAGAAACCTTTGAACAGTGCTTCATATAAGTTGGTCCTACATTCTACTTGACAACTTCTCTAGTATACACTTTTCCTTTTTTAGATAAACCCTTGAACAGTGCATCACATTATTGCATAAAAAACCACTTGTTGATCTCATGAGATTTTGTTTTTCAATTCTTTGAACTCAAATATGGAGTAGACACGTATACTTTGTCTTGTAGATTTCAGCCTCTTCAAGAATTTTGGATTAACAGATTTCACTGGCATTTATAATTGGTTTGTAATTTTAAATGAGATTCCAGATTGCCATGTTGTACTGACACCTTTTTGCATTACTGATACAACAAACCAACTAGAGTAACAAACAATTAAGTCATCAACACTATTCTCTTATGCTTATGTTCTTGTCAGCAATATACCCGATTTGGAGACAAATTTGATAAAGGAAAATTTGATTGTAAAGGAAAATTTACTATAAATTGTATTACATTTGAGTGTATTATGCGTAAATTGACGAACGAGGGTGGAAAGTGCAACCAAAGTGATATTTTAGGATGGTGAGTGCCTTTTACTCCATAATTTGTAATATAATTGTTGGAATGGCTATGGAGTTTAGGCAGGGAAGGAAAAAAAAATAATAGAAACTCAAAGTATGATAATAAACTGATGATGTTGAATTATGAGAGTAAAAGGAATAAACAAAATATATAATAAAGTGACATGAATGTAAGGAATTATGGGAGTTTGAATTATCCTAATTTACTGTGCATCATTCTCCCCAATTTGTGCATCATTTATTCTAATAAAATTTTTGCATCAATGAGTTCTTAATCTAATTACCTTACCTTGAATGTCGTAATCTTATCACACATTTATTAACTTTTTTTTGAGTCATAACTCTGCCGTTGTCAACTTTTGGATTCGAAATTACTTATGGAAATTTACATTATCCATGGCAGGATAAGGCAACAGCAAGCCGAGGTGGTGGCCCCTCTATGTATGAGGGTCTTGGTTCTCCGGTAACATCCCTTGACTTGTTTAGAACTATATTTGGGTGAATTTCTATAAAAGTACAGTTACGAAAAAAAAGAAAGAAAAAACGAAATTAATTTCTCCGTAAGTTAAAATTAATCTTTATATAAGTACAAAAGTAGTTAAAAACACTTTTTAGAGAAATTAATGAGAGAATTTTTACAAATTAGTTTATGTTTAAATGAAACTAATTTTATTTTGTGGAGATGTTTACTTCTTTTTCTTTACCTAGAAATGCCTATTCAAAAGATTTATCCAAACAAACACTTGGTTTCATTTTATTCTTCTGATCTAGTTTTAATATTTAAATCTCAAAATATTTTCAGATAAGAGAAGAGCCTCCATCATATTCATCATCTGTCATGCAAAGACACGAGTCATTTGAGAATCCCCTAGCAGGAAATGGGTCGCAGAGTTTTGAGTCTCAAGATGACGAACGAGTACCATCCGGAAATCCTCAATTTGGAAGTGCACTTTATGACTTCACAGCAGGAGGAGACGATGAAGTAAGTTGGTTTAAAATCAATGAAAAAACCATCGAACCAGCCATTTTAACTGGGAAATTTGTGAATAATTGAATAAAGAATTTATGCAAAAATAGTTGAACTATGCCACTAAGCACAATTTTGAACCTTGACCTAAAAACAAAAACAACACAAAACTTAAAGAAAATGAGTAATGTTGGAAATTAGAAATCAACATTTGGTATGGATAATTGAGACTAAAGATCTATGGCGGCAAGAAACATGCAGCTGTACAATGCAATGCTCACAAATCTGGAACCTGAAATACAATGCTCGCACGTATGTTTACAAATTCGAACCTGGAAAGCAAAAGTATACAAAACTTAAAAAATGGTCAGAAATATTAGAAATTAGGTTCACATGTTGATGACCATTATTTAGCCTTTCGGTATGGATAATTGAGACCATTTTTTTGGAGAATGCCTTTCGGCTTGTTGTGTTCATGAATTGATGTATTATCTAGAGGCAGGCATGGATACTTTAAATACAAACATGATGTAATTACTTTCATTGTTTTTCCTGGCAGTTGAGTTTAACCGCGGGAGAAGATGTCGAGATCGAGTATGAAGTAGATGGCTGGTTTTATGTAAGTCTCGAAGATTTATATTTGTATTTCATCTGAAGTAGAGACGTAGATAAGTAGAATTTACATGTATTCCTCATGTTTTTAATTTGCATTGGAGAATCAATTGTTGATGGCCTACTTTGCGGTGCAGGTTAAGAAGAAACGCCCTGGTAGGGATGGCAAGATGGCTGGACTGGTCCCTGTTTTATATGTTAGTCAATCTTGAATAATGTACGTAAGCTGTTGTAACATCCGAGTCATGTACATGGCTTTTTTTTGTTTATTTTATCCATTATTGCTTTCTTTCAAAGTCTCCATGTGTTCCTGTCCTATGCCATTCTGGCTTTTCTCCATCGATATCTTGTATTTGTTCAGTTGTATGCTATATCCATGTATCATTTTTTATGCTATTTGCTTGCGAGTGTTTAGTCATTTATCATAGTATAGGGGTTTCGAGTTACTTGAATGTGTGTTTATTCTTATACAGGGAATTCAAATATACCAAGTGAAAGTCTCATGTTTTTGAGGTCAGAATTATATCTTGTCTTGAGATCTATTCAATACTCATAATCACATCTCCTGATAATCTTTTGAGGTCCCTCCAGGTCTTCTTAACATCCTTCAATCACAGTTTTATTGATCCTTGATTTAGTTAAATTAAAAACGTCATAACTTTGCAGAAATATGGGAGGGATTCATGGGGCACACAGTATGGAATAAGACTAGAAATATACGTAAACGATGACAAAAGTAAGGGATCATGGGGCAATAAAATACTGAATTAAACGAGAAACAACATCAAAGCAGTGGCAGATATGTTATCTAATGTAATTTCTAATAAAATGGCTGAGTATTCACTTTAGATGCTTCACGAGAATTAAGTATACAATTATCCAATAAATTATATTGGATAAATATACAATTATCCAATATAGTGTACACATTGTCCTTAAGCAGCTGAAGTTTTATTAAGTCTAAGAGGTTCTCCTAATAACAATCACTTATCCAACACACAATATAACAATTGAACTATGTAGTTCGTGTCTCAACTTCGTCAATAATTTTCTCTAAGCAACGTAAGTGCAATAACGAAGATTTCACAATTAAATTGAAACATTATAAAAATCGAGTGGAGATTGACTAAATTGTGGTTTTCCCTTATATAATGTGGAATGTGCCTTTAAATTATGTAACGATTACGTATACACACATACACATGTAATACCAAATAGGGAGAATAACAGCCCATAAGAAGAAACCGTTCTAACTTTTTTTATACCCTTGCCTTTGCCTATATCTTCCTTGCCAAATACAAATGAAACGTGCAACAAGTTGATGTTGTGTCTGAACATTAAGACAATTTCTAACTCAGAAAGCTTAGAATCTAACAATTTACTATTTATCCCAAATTTAAATATGCAGAACTAAGAGTGTTTCACTGCCAAAGTAGCATGAAAATTAAAAATATCTATTTATTTTCTTAAAAGTGTTTACTAAAATTATCCAAACAAATTTTAAATAGCCTAAGAGATTAGTATGTAATACTATAGTTTAATCTATTTTATTTTAAATAAATCTTATAATTTTTTTTCTTTTTTCCTCTTATCACTGATTTTAAATTCATATCCTTAACTTCATTTGAGAATTTACAAGATGAAACGAAAATTAATCCAGTCAAGTATTAAAAACTGTGGTATGAACATTTAAATAACAGTCTTACCAACTCAAAATTCAAATTTAATATTGTATTTAAAATTATATATGTCTGTGTAATCTTAGAAATTCAATAATAAAAAAAAAAGTCTTAGAATTTCTCTTCATAATCATTCACTATTATTCTTATCTTAGATGATCTCTGTTCATAAAAATAAAAAATGACAACTCTGGTGATCTCGTAGCAGACAACAAGAACTACCAGGTTTCGATTCAACCCTTCATAAAACAGTTGTATACATATACTTTTGCAAATACTCTATTAATATTTATAACTTTTTTATTTTTTGTTATATGATTGTACACTTATATATATATATATATATATGTATGTATTATTTTCTGTCTTTCTCTCTCTACACATCTAATAGCAAATGCATGAATTAAACCGATATCTATAAAGAATATTTTTTAAACTAATAGAAAAGGAAGTTTTTTTCTTTTTTATTTTAGAAAAAGAGGTAGCGACTTGATAGGTGCGTGCATGCATGGACTATTATGATTTAAAAGTGATAAGCTAAGTTAATAACTGACGTTCTCTCTTTCGCATTTCTGCCTAACACGCTTTCTTAAAGTGTTTGTCAAATAATCATTCGTAATTATGTCCGACAATAAAATCATAAAGTATTTTTTAATATTTTAAACTTATATTATATTATATTCTATATATATATATATATATATAT
>NC_028357.1:52817899-52962030 GCF_000741045.1 Vigna radiata var. radiata | reverse complement strand
AAAAAAAATTATACACAAATTTATTTTAAACAAAAAATCAATATTGTCGTTATGTTTTTCTTTCACATGCCTTGAATATTTATTCAGATATATTCATAATTATTTATTTTTTCTATTCTATTTTCTTTCAGTTACATTACTTGCTATTTCATCCCCATTTTTATATACATTTTTCTCTTATTTATAGCTCTATGACACTTAAAGCAATATAAAACTGTGTTTTGAAAATCAGACTACGTCGACTTGTTAAACCCATGAACCGGCAAATCGATCGAAAAATCAATTTAAAGACATTATAATACAAATGCAAACAAAAAGATTGGTTGACAACTGGTAAAATCATAAAAGACGGTCTAAGTCAATTTAATTAAAGATATTTAATAATGTCATTTTATGTTTTAGAAAATAAAAGTCAATCTACAATATTCGTTACTTTTCTTATTCTGCATAAATGTATTGTTATTCATAAAAGTTGCCAAACATTATTGAAATGTTATTTTAAATATGACGATATATTTAATTTTAATTTGTTCACATATTTTTAATGGTAGAAATTTATGTTTGTTTTGATTTTTAACGTTATAAAATTAATTATTATATTATTCTAATGAAGTTTTTTATATAGGCTATTGATAAACGAGAGGATCTTTGTCACTAAACGTGATAAAGTGAAAAAGGTAAATACAAAAGCTTATCCGAATTTTTTATTTTTTCTTTTTTGCCTTGTGAATGTTCATAGCGTTCATCTCCTTTCTTTCCCTCTTTCTTATTGGGCCTCGTTTATTTTTTCTATTCACCTTTTTATAACCTAGCTGGGCATAATAGTTTATGATTATGTTAGTTTTCTCTCATTTCTTTTAAATCACATTTTACCCTTTTATTTTATTATAAGTTTTTTTTCTTACGGAAACTTGCTTTGCTAATTCTTAAAAACATTGCAAAATCCACAGTGAATAAGTCTTTCACAATTAGTTATTTAGACAATGATCATTCACACCTCAATAAACCAATTCTATTATTCGTATTATTAGTATTATTATTCAATCTTTACTACAATAATTATAATTTTTCACATTTGAATTAATAATTTTTTTTTCTCAACATGTTTCGAAAACATTCTAAAACAAAAAGTAGTCAAATGAATTGAAAAGTAAGACCAAGTACCGCAAAAAGACAGAAACAATGTAGTTAAGACTGATAAACCATAATCAAACTTTGAAATGGGACCAACTCATCGAAATATAAACCATTTTCATAGTATTTCTTGAAAACTATTTGAGACAGGGTTCATCTTTTATTTTCTTTTAGAAAAACTTTCACATTTGTGCCGTTGTATTCTATATTTATTCGAGGAATTCAAGTGTAGAGTCAATAATCTTATATAAGGTAATAAGAAAATAAATCTATAATATTTTTAAGAATCATTAAGGCCTTGTTCACTTGAGTGAATTTGGGAGAGAGTAATTGACAGGATTTGAAAATGAATTTTTGTTGTTGTTTATTTGAATAAATTTAGAGATAAGTGAGAGTGAATTTGGAAGTAAATTTTTTTTAATTTGTCACATAAATTAAATCCTCCACTAGCTCTCACAAACTTTATTTCCAAATCCACTCTTATTTACCTTCAAATTCACTCAAATAAATAACAAAAAAATTACCTTCAAATTCTCTCAAATCTACTCAATTAGTCTTCTCAAATCCACTCAAGTAAACAAGGCCTAAGATTTCAGACTTTGTATTGTGGTTTAAGCATTGCCTTCACATACTTAGGCATACAGAAACATGGTTACAACAGTAGCATTGCATCAGACCTACTAATATGCATGATTTTAAAAGATTCTGCACAATAAGTTTTGCTGTCAAATTTATTTCAGCATATGATTTTGTGAAGTTGGAGTTCCTAGCATGGTTTAATCATTGATCATGCATAATTAGCCATATAGAAATATGTGTAGACCATTACCATATATAAGTTAGAAAAAAAATCACACACAAATAATTAGACTCTTTCATTAAATATTGACAATATTTAAATAGCTGTAAACAAGACATTCGATCAAATACAAAAATAAAAACTAAAAATAAAATATAACTTACTCAAAATAAAAATAACTACTTAATCCATCTTTATTTTATATCAACAAAATAAAATAATATTGTACTTAAATAAATAAAAAATCAAAATAATATTCAAATAAAATTACTGATAAAACTCTCAAATTTAACTTTATCTCAACACTTTTCAATATGTTGGAAAGGAACTGAACTCATGTAGAACAAAAGGCAATGCAGAAAAGAGTGAAAAGAGCTTGTGCACACAAACCTGTCCTATTCTAATTTGTTGTTTTTGTAATCTAAGACAAATATATAAGAAAAAAGTTATTCAAACAATACACTTTTAATAACTTTTTGATAACATATACGTGACAACTTGTGATTGGTCTACTTTAAATAATTTTTTTAACATAAATTTAAATAAATCAATAAAATAATAACATATATCCTATTATAAAAAAATTGTTAAAAATAATTGTGAAAATATATCAATATATAATGGTACTTGATTGTTGGGTAAAGATGGAACACGTCACTGGCGATAAGAGGAAGTTTTCTGAAAGCCTTTATCTGTGTATGATTGATTTACGTGGGCTCACTAAGCAAACAAAAGATAATAGGACTTGAACATCCAAAATGTTCTATAAAATATAAAAATATTCTTTGCTGATAAAAATAAAATAAAATAGAGTTGATATTTTGAACTAAATGGGACTAAAATATGAAATTTGAGTTTAATAATTTAAATAAGAAGTAAAATTTTAACGTAGGCTTTTATATTTATGGTGTAATATGTTGTGTTATATTATTGAAAATGTCGAGTATCTGTAAATTTTATGCTATTTTTCTTGTTAGAAAGAAAGTAGTATTTTAACATGACATATGGAAAAAGGTAGTATAAAAATAGAAGAAAATATGAATAATAGTATTATAGGATTGGAAAGACAATTAATTACGTATTTTCAATATCATTATAAATATGTATGCAAGTCAATTATATAGTAATAAAAAGTATTACTGTTAATGCCTTTTGTCTTTGAAAAGACCATAATTGGTATGAGTTTATATGATATCTTGTTTATACGAAGTAATGTTTTGATAATTTTTATGCGATTTATTTAGCTTGGATAAACCGATTTTGAAGTTTTCATTTTTTATTTTTTTTTTAAATTGAAGGTTATAATGTATGGACACATGATTTGGCATTGAACATATATAATGTGATTTCTCATTATTTACAAAATAAAAATTTGAAAACATTGTTTTTGCTTTATGATAAAGCTGTACAGTCATATCTGCCTTTTCTCTTTGTAGGCTTTTACAAGGAAAAATACTTTTTCTATATATATATATAAAGTGAACCTATATAATAATAGGTTACACAAATAAGGATGTCTTAAGTTTTAGTAAATTAATATTTAATTATATTGAGAGTATCTATAAACAATTTCTAATATTTTGTATACTTTCACTTTATTGATTTGGTACCCTTAATTGAGGGGCACAAAAAAGTTACAGACATATAAGAGACTCTCCAAAACTGAAACTGTCGACCTCGTGGCTTGTTTTATCTATAACCTAATATTAATTTTCCTTCTTTTCTAATTTTTCATTAGCCTCTATGCACACTAGAATTAAATAAAAAGTTAAGAATATTAATTAATTATGTAATAAGGCATAGAAAGAAAATTAAACCCACAATATTTGAAGTTTAGAAAATTGTTTGTTTATTTACTATTAATTTTATTCAATCTAAAAAAAAATATTACTTCTCCCTTATCTCTATTATTCATCATCTTTTAATAATTTTGCCTAAAGTCTCAGTTTTTAAGCACAGTCTTACTCAACTAGCCCTTACTTTTTTTCATGGGGGAAACTTTTAAGCAAATCTAAACCTAATTTTTCTTTCTATCAGAATCTATCTGGTCATGATTAGACATATATGTGCACAAAAATCAAATCTAGCTACTTATCTATTCTTTCTTCTTCGATGCTTATACTTTAATAAAGAAAACGAACATTCCTTGGTATTTTATAGTACTTTTTCGATGAAACAAGGAAAGATAAATGGTGAAAACGGAAGCCCCAAGTATAGTAAACAAGTATAATTCATATAACAGAAAGGGGTAAAATGCAAATTATCTCGTCAACCCCAATTGATATTTTAATACAAAACAATAATCACTTGGAAATAATATAGAAGTTGTGTAAGTATATTTTCCTGGAATACAAGAAATTAAAGGATGAAAGTGTAAAAAAGAATAAATATAAAGCAGAGAAAACATTTGGCGTATAAGTATGTATGTGTATGGTAGATTCAGAAGAGTTTTTTTGTGTATGTTTTTAGGGTTTGTGAGGAAAAAGACGAATTGGGAGGTTTTTTGCAGGAATGGGTAAGGGATCAACGATGATCTTTTCGTCTGGAATCACTTTTTCCCACTTAAACCTCTTCACTAAGTTGTGCATGAAAACTAAGATTTCCAACCTTGCATACTCTTTTCCAGGGCACATTCTTGGTCCTCCACCAAATGGCACAAAAGTGTAAGGAGCTGGTCCTTCTCCTTCGAATCTGCTTGGATCAAATTTCTCTGGTTCTCGAAAGTATTCTGGACTTTTATGTGTTGAATTTGCACTCCAATACAACTACACCCATTGCAAAACCAAACTCATCACCACAAAAAGCTTATAATACGACCCTTAAAATACAAACAAAGTCTCACATTTGATAAAACGAAATATAGTTATAGATTTACATACATATAAGATACCTCTATTGGTAAGAGACTTTTTAGAATAATTATTGGAAGTCTCATACCAATTAGAAATAAGGTCAAATTATAATATATAAGTGAGGTACAAATCTCACTTTACAAACCGATTTTATGATATTGAGTTAGACTTAAATCCACTTTTTAATATGATATTAAGATTATATGTTGGAAGTTCCACGTTGACTAAAGAAGCTTTGAGTAAAGAAGCTTAAACCTACTGTCTAATAATAATACCTTTTAAGGTTTTATTGGTAAGTGATATGCATAACTCATGCTTGAAGGCATGTAGTGAAGAAAATAAAATTAAGAGAGGCACGTAAATTTTGTTACCTTCCATCCCTTTGGAATTGAGAAGCCATTGAAAGTAAAGTCATTGATAGCTTCTCTAAAACCTCCTTGAAGTGGAGGAGCAATTCTCATCACTTCACAAGCTACATTCCAAGAATATTTCATCCTGTTTATATCATCCCAATTCAATAACTCTCCCGGCAACTTCGACTTTGCAATTTCCATTTGCTCTGAACAAAGTGTATATATTAATGTTAAAGTGTCACGTCTTATATTATTAAAATGTATTAATAAATATATTTTTTTTCATCTAGAGAATTCTTATGTTTTTGGTTTTGGGCTTGACTTAGTTACAAGTTCTTATTTCAGGATGAAGTACCCTGAAAGAAAGGTTTCTGTATAAAAAATGAAATAAAAAACTAAGTTTTACTATGTTTTTAAGATAAAAAAAGTATTATGAGGTGGGATTCTACCTTGCACGAAATTAGAGCAAGAAACAAACGCATAAATGATGAGGTCATCCTGTGATACTTTATTTTGGATTTTAGTTCGTAATTCAAACATCAACCGAATTATGTAAATCAAATCGGTGAAGTTTGACGCAAGTTAAGAGGATTGAAACATGAAGCTTTTGACTTGTGCAGTTGAAAGTTGACTTTAAATAAGAGATCTTTGTGGCTATAACATTTTGAGTAAATATATACAAAGAATAATGAATTTGTATATATGAATTAACAAATGAATAAAAATGTTAATCAATTAATTAATTAATTAATTAATAGAAAATAATATTTTAACACTATTTTTTGACACCATTTTGACACTGCACACATGTCAAAATGTGATTTAGACGATTTCAAATTAAAAAAGTTGAGGCAGGGATATATTTTGAAGAGAAAAATCAAAGTTTGTTTTTTTAATTTGAAATCGTCCAATCATATTTTGACACGTGTGTGCAGTGTTAAAATATCATTTTCCTTAATTAGTTACCTCGATAGACTGCATCATAAATGTGAGGGAGTTCAGCGAGGTATTTGACGACGAAAGTGCATGCAGCACTTGCAGTGTCATGACCACCGATCAAAAGTCCGAGAATCTTGTCTGCAATGTCCAATTCAGTCATGAAGTGTCCGTTCTCATCGCACGTGAGCAGCATGTGAGACAATATGTCTTGTGTTGGGGAAGCATTTCCTTGGCCCAAAGCAACTTTCCTCTCTCTGATGATCTTCAACAGCTCCTTTCTGATGGTTTTTGCTGCTCTGATAGCTTTGTAGAACGGCGTTCCGGGAAGATCGATGGGCACTGATATGATTCCGGACGCCAAAAGATGAAAAGGGTTCTCAAATTTCGCTACGTGATTCACATCCTCAACGCTCATAAACAAACGACACGCCAACATAAATGTGTACCTGTTACAATACCCATTAGCTCTCGCAACAAACTGCAGAATTTGCATGACTGAGAAACAACGTGAGATCAAGGTAAAAAAATAAGATCATTTCATACAAGACTTTGTTCTACATATACAAAAGATGAACCTTTTGGCCAAGGGATAGACTGTGAGATGGGTGTGGTTGTCCCAAAGGGAAGAAAAGTGGGTCTGTGCGATGCTGTCCATGATGGGAACGTAGCGTTGGAGAGCCTCGGGTTTTAGGAACTGTGGGAGCAACTTTCTCATCTTCTTCGACTCTTCCTTCGAGTTCGTCTGCACCGTCGTGGGGAACACCTTGTTCACGCTCTCCGGCCACCACGCTGCCACCAGCTTGTTCTCGTTCGAGAACAAAAACTTGTTGGAGGCGGCGCCGCAGAATACCACGGCGGGTTCCCCCAGGATGGAGGTTTTGAAGAGGTTGGAGGAGTACTTGATCATGCGGTCGAAAATGAACTTCTCCGGGTGACCTTTCCATCCGGTGGAGAGAAACTGGAGACTCTCCCCGATGAGCGGGAAACCGGTGGCTCCCGGTGGGAGGTTTGGGGCGGAGAAGGGAGAGCGGTGCTTGTGGAAAAGGAGGAAGAAGAAGAAGGTGACGAGAGAAACAAAGAGGAGAAGGAGGGAAAGATAGAAATGCTCCATGCTTTTGCTTCAATGTGTTTCTTGTTCAAGTAAGTGACAGTATTTTGGTGCCAATTTATAGACAGAATGTGATGGGAAAACGATATATTAACATCAATTTTTTCACACTATTACTATTTTGAGACACTGTATACATATTAAAATGGCGTGAAAAGTTGGTATTAATATATCATTTTTCGATATGAGATGTGAAATTTGGTGAGTGAATCACATTTGTGTCCTGTATATGCCACTCAACATGATAATAAAAAACTTGCACAGTAATATATATGTGTTTCATTCTAACTTTTCTTCTTCTAAATGATTATTCATTTCAGTATCTAATGACTAATCTTTGAAAAACTCCTCATAATGTCTAAAAATCAATGTACGTTACTTATTAACTCATTACACATTGCTGCCGTAATTCAAGCGTTTAATATGGAGTTTGACTAAGGAAAATGATATTTTAACACCATTTTTTGACACCATTTTGATACTACGTGTCAAAATATAATTGGACGATTTCAAATTAAAAAAATTGAGACAGGGATATATTTGGAAGAGAAAAACCAAAGTTAATTTTTTTAATTTGAAATCGTCAATTCCTAAACTAATTAGAAATTATAGATAGTATATACCACTTTCGTAATTTCTGAAAATTTCAATGACTTTATTGTAATTCGGATTAAATCAGTGAAATTTTCAATATTTATAATGTTAAATGATTTAATTAGAGTATTGTGACTTTTTTTTATCATAGTAAAATCTCCAAAAAAAAACAGTTGTACTTAAAGAAAACAATTCCTTTATTTATAAATATTGTTTTATCATTAGATAAAGAAATTAATTTTCGAGAATTCGAAGTTAAGATATTTTTTCATATTTAGTTTATATTTTTCAAAATATTCTTTTCAATGAACTCGAAATTTCCTTTAAATAGAAGTTCATGACTTCTATTTGTAGATGTCATCTCAAGTTTTTAAAAATAAAACAACATGGATATACTAATACCCAAGTGTTAAGTATATAATAATAACAATTATCAGAAAAAATTGTAACTTCAAAAATCATAAAAAAAATGTCTATTACCAGTGCGTGTGTATATATATATATATATATATATATATATTAACAAATTGGTGTTTAGTTCCGAAGGATGCCAATCAGGCATGTTAGAGTCGAGGTGACGTGGATTGATTTGGTGGTCATTTTCTTAAATCAAATAAAAATTATTTAAAAGTTAAAATGTTTGTGTAGTATTTTTCATTGACATAATAATGTTTTAACTTGATTCATATATACTTATAAATTAAATTTTAATTACTGATTATACTTATAATTGTAATTATAATTATGTAATTTAATGTTTAAAAAACATTAATTATATATATATATATATATATATATATATATATATATATATATAAGTTTAAAAACTAAACCATTACAGTGGAATTGCTTTCCAACACCTAACATTCTGTCTACTCAAGAATAAATCGAGATGGAAGTTTCAATGTCTTACTAAAGAACAAGACGGATAATAAATTTCCCTATTTTGTAGTTTTCTATTTTTTTTAATTTTACTTTTTGAAAAATAACTATTTAAATTACACTTAGATATATAAATATTTTATAAAAGTTTCACATATTATTTACGATTTTTAATCATATAATTTAAATATATATATATATATATATATATATATATATATATATATATATATATATATATATATATATATATATGATTTTTGGACATTAAATTACAATCAATAAGTATTTGGAATTTCAATTATTATAGTATTACATGCTCATTTACATGATATTAATTTTTATTTAAAATGAGTTAAAAATTGGTTTAACTTCAAGTTCGTTAACAAAAATATACTATGATTAAATATTTTATTTAATGTATTGTTTGTTTTAGAACTTGAAAATTTTTGTTACCATTTATTTTTAAAAGATGTCTTAAGAAAAATATATTTAGAGTGTTATCTATTATTAAATAATATGAATAGTGAATAGATATCCTTCGTTAAAATGTTCAGAGTTACGTACTTATCCCATACGTTGAAAAAAAGAAAATAAAGAAAGAAAGAAAAGAGGAATAATAGATTCCATTTAATGGTATTCTGATCTCTTTTGGCAATCATATGCAGTTATCGTTTGTGTCGGTATTATTAGCCGCAAGAAATACAAAACTATCATCCGCGTTTGGCAAAATTCAACTCGTCATAAAATCTCTGTTATATTATAACAAGCTTCTTAATTGTTTTGAAATTTATATGCAGACAAATTTTTATCTTTTTTTTTATTTATAAAAAAAGTAATTTTATTAATTTCTTCTCTTACTTCTATCAACCAATCAATCATGTATATTTTATAGATTATGATTTTTATTTTTATTTATTTTTTCTCTTAAAAATATTTAGGAATTTTTTTGTTGAATATGAAAACTGTGAGCCAACGTAGCCCCAGCTGCAACCACTCTATTTGTTTGCATTGCCATTTTTATTTTTTACAAAATCTTAGGGTTAGACATTAAATGAAAGAAGTATTAAGATAATTATTATAAAAACGAATACGCTTAGTATACTTGTATGAACAACAATTTTATCCGATTCTTTCGTATTGATATGAATAAAATAAATACTCATTTCGTTATGTGCTTTGAACACATATGGATGTTCATACTTACATTCCTTAATGTTAAGTAATTTAATTACTCAAACATATTGTTGAAGAACTGAATATCAATTAAATCATTAAGTATATTAGCATACTAAAAGTGAAAAAAAAAAGATATGTAAAGACAAATATAATAAAAAATAATAATAGAGTAGATAACGGTATTAAATGAAACTTAATCAAGACATCAAAAGAAGAATAATCAAAATAAAGATAAAAACTAAATTGTCAATAATTATACGCAACAACTATCACAAAATGTATAATTTAAGACAATTACCTTAATTTATTTATTTTAATTTAGTGATCAAGTTATTGTTAGAAAAGGGAAATATATATATATATATATATATATATATATATATATATATATATATATATATATATATATATATATATAAAAACTATGACATGTAAATATATACGTATGCTGTAGTGTTAATGGGTTTAAGGTTTATGGTCTAAGATTTAGAATTTTAGAATTTATTTTTTCTTTTCACCTTTTCTTAACTCTTTGTCTAATTTCGATAATCACGGGCACAGACACAGACATTCTCAACCTATCTTCATTGGTGATCATCAACGTCATCGGTTCGCTTCACTAACAAGTCTCCTCTCCTTTTTTTATCTTCTCTTCTTCTCTTATATTTCTCACCCATCAAATTGTACGGAAATTTTGTGACCAGAGTGCTGACATATTTATTGACAGAATGAGACCTTCGATAATTGTGATGATAAGGTATCGATCAACGTTAATGAGAAGACAAACAATTTCAATGGCTTTTCTTGTTAGTAATTACAATGATAAGTAAGTGGTGAAATATATCTATCAATGATAATAAATTTATATTTACTAAAGAATCTTTCTAATAAAATTTACAAACAATTTTCATACAGATAAACCTATTCATAGATATATTAAAATGTGAAATTCATTTGAAAAATCTATCAATAAATTTAAATTTATCAACAATTTATTGTCATCGATAATATTTTGTCAATAATTAATAAAACTTTTGTAGATATTCTTACCATAACATGTTCTAATAGATCAATGTAGGTTCATTTAAAGGTATAAGTGCTTCATTTCAAGGTCAAAAAGCTTGGAAATGAGAACACTTTTTACAATCTTATTTTTAGACATATAAAACTTGTTTTAAGGACTTGAAAGCTTTTTCCACTAAAATTTTGGTTCATCATTCAAAATTATTGATTTTAAGGTCATCTTTACCAAAACTTGAAAGAAACATCCTTTTCAAATGGTTCGAGATTTTCAAATGAAACCAAAACCCACAACTATATCTTCTCCTTTAAATTCCTTTTTAATTTTCCCAAGATTTAGGTTCCATAAAAATTATCAAAAACAGTGAAATGGACAAACTTTAATTAACACTGCGTAACTATGTATAATTCCCACTAATTAATTATTTTTTTTTTATCTTATTAATTAATTTCATTCAAAATTCCCTTATTTGTAAAATCGTGACACTACTAATGAGTTGAAAGTCCTTTGTTTATATCATTTTTATGTATAATGGTATATTTCCCTATTGGAATGTACATACGCATTATAATTGTGTTCAGGAAAATTTCTTGAATACTCTATTTCTTAGATTTCAATATCTTTCTTCTTTCGTACAAATCTTTTTTAGGATTGTTCTTTACATTACAAAATCTTTTAATAATATATTTAGATTTATGAAGTCACAAAACAAAAGGAAATAAAATAAAATAAAAATATTTTCTTTAAATCGTACTATCACAAATAAGTTAAATTCACTTATAAATTATTTATAATATTTTTTAATCTAATAAACTATTTTATCACTATAGTAATAATTAGTAATTCATTCTATTGTATTAAAAGAAAATATAGTTGTTTGGTTGTTTTTCTTACCTACAAAAAAAATTCATTGTTTTGTTAAAAAACTATTTATTTTAGTAATATTATTTGGTATTCTTGAAAATGTAATATGAACGGAATCCGGCTTAGCACTTAGCAATATCTTTGAAACAGTAATGAAGAAGAAAAAGAAAGATATAATAATTCAAATTACTGTTCGTGACGGAGTCAACTAATGAAAGCTCATGCTACTCTATTTTTTCTATTATTAAATAATTATTGTATTTATTAGCCACAAAAAATACGCGTTTGGCAAAATCCAACTCAATTTCACATCCTGTTTTAACAAGCTTCTTGTAAGTATATATTAAAAAACTCATAAACTATAAATAGTTTAATTTTATAGATTAATTTATGCATGAACTAATTTTATCTTTTATTTTTTTCATAGATAATATATCTTCATACGTAAATGATTTCCATACGTTGGGTATAAGGTATTTATTAGTAATTTATTATCTGCCGTCAAAAAATGTGTGAGATTTGTTATAAGATGTAAATATATTTTTATCAAATGATTATATATTTATGTCAACTTGAAATGATAATTACGCTAATATGTGTTTGTATGTATACGTATATGTATGCATGGGTGAGAAAGATAGATTCTTTTAGTAGTAATTAATGTGAAAACGAATAATTTTATATAAAGCAATACAGAGATACAATCCAGTAAAAGAATAACATTATCTTATAATGCATAAATATAAATATAAATATATATATATATATATATATATATATATAGTTTATTTTGAGAATCTTTTACATAAAAATTGTATATGTCTTAATAGATCGAGGTATATATTATAAGATTTCGTATTTATTATATATTTTCTTACTTAATATATATAGTTAGTTATCTTAGGTGTTTATTTTTCTTAAAGAATAAAAGTGATATCATAACTTGTGATTTTATATTTAAGAATAGAGTTTTTATGTATAGATATAATTTCTATTACAATTTACTTTTGTTGACATAAGTTTGTGTGTGAATTCAAATTATAAATAATTTTTTAAAAATATTATTTTAATATGAATAATTATTTAAAATTGAAATTAATTTACTTTTAAATATATCACATACATCTAATTTTATGAGTAAGTCAGTTTTGTAAGTAATTCCCATAATGCATAGACATCTTTTTAAGATTAATTAAGCATCTTGACTGTTTAAGTACAATTGCAATCCCTTTTTGTTGCTTTTAAAGCAAAATCTGATAAAGTACAGTGAATGCATGTGTTGTAAAATTATTTACGTATCTCTGAAAAAGGAGTGAGATAAAATAATCCAGAAAGAATGATTCCTGAAAAACATTTTTCACAATTTTTATTTAAATATTTTTTATATATTTAAAATATTTTACATTCATTTAATACTAATTTTACTTACTTTTTTATTTAAAAAAAATATATATGTATAAAAATTAATATTTTAATAATTATTTTATTATTATATTCTGTATTAAATAAATATAAATGAATATAAAAATGTGGAATAGCATCAGTGAAATTTTTGTACAAAAAAAGACATATGGCTGACATGGCTACTTTACTGATTCATGAATATGTAATATCAAAGTTGAACAAAGATTCATGCATGTCTTGAAAAAGGAAATTTTTATTTTAATAACTTTTTTTTAATAATTTTTTGACAACGCATACGTGACAGTCTGTGATTGGTCTGTTTTAAATATTTTTTAAATATAAATTTAAATAAACTAATAAAATGATGACACGTGTCTTATTATAAAAAAATGTTATGAAAATACTTGAAAAATATGCCTTTACTACTGAGGCAGTGTTCCTTCCAAATTCTCAGACCTTCTTCAGTTATTCCCTCTCTTTTTTTTTTTCGTACAACAGATCTCCTATTCAATTAAGCAACGTAATTACTTTGGAATACTTTCTTTTCTTTTTTACTAATTATATATATAAACACTTAATGGTTTAAATATTTTACAGATTATAATTCTAATTTAACAACTTAAATTATAATGTTATTATATGTTTATATTTTTTAAATAATATAATACTAAAATATAATTTTTTAAATTATTTTTACTTTATTTTTAATTAAAAAAAGTGAATTGGTAAGTTATAACAGACTTACATATTAAAAATACTAAATCGACGTTATAAGTCTAACATACAACATTACAAAGAAAATATAACAATCCAAAATAGCTAGTTATAAATATATTATAAAAAAATGTATTTTATATTTGATAGTGGTTAACCATTTTACACAATAACGTATTCATAAATACGTTACATATGAAAGTTATTTAAAAAGAAAATATTATGGTATGTTTAGGAAGTTCTTCATTATTCAAATATAGTATTATTATCACTGTGGTTTTTTTTTTCTTTCTGTTAAAATTATTTTTACTATAAAAATAATATTTTTCACTGTTGTGTTTTATATACGTGAATAACGATTATGCGAAATAGGTTTAAAAGGTCTTGCATCAATTTCAAAGTTTTTTCACTTTAAAGCTAATATATTGGTTCTTTTCTTAATTTATTTTAGAGTTAAATATCTTTTTCGTCTCCAAACTATTGGTCGTTTTTGTGTTTAGTCTCTCTTTCAAAGTATAGTACAATTTAGTCCTTCAATTTTAGAAAACTATGGTTTTAGTCTTTTTTACCAAATTTTTTAAACTTTATTTGCTGTTTCAAGCACGTTACAGTGTAGCATTTGGATTGTTTACACATTTTGACACATTTTTGCTTCAATGTTAACTGAGAAACGCGTTTGAAACAACAAATAAAGTTAAAAAAATTTGGTAAAAAGGACTAATACCAGAGTTTTCTAAAGTTGAAGGACTAAATTGTACTATACTTTGAAAGAGTGACTAAACACAAAAACGACCAGTAGTTGGAAGACAAAAAACATATTTAACCCTTTATTTTATGGATAAATATAGTTTATTTTGTATTCAAATATTTCACCTTACTGACTAACATCTTTTTCCTATGTTAGTCTATCACCTTGGTCATTTGGCATTTCCTTTTGCTATAAATTCGATTTAATTGAAGTTTTTTTCCTTTGCCTTTATAAAACAAGTATGCCAGTTTGTTTACTTTTAATTCTAATAATAGTATTATCATGTAGGGTTTCAAAACTAAAGTTTGGTCGAATGAGTTATCACACATAAACAGCAGTTAAGCATAATTATTATTATATATGGATAGAGTTTGCTAATTTACCTAATATTTAAAGTGTATTAAATTTTAGTTAAGAAAAAATTCCTATTTATATAAAAAATATATTTTAAATACAAGAATATTTTAATAACTGTTTTCAAAATTTAAAATAAAAAATAAAAAATTATTCAGACACTTTTAACTTTAAAACTTAAAATCTATATTATAAAAAAATTAAGATAACAAATTTCATATATATATATATATATATATATATATATATATATAAAATAAAAAATTAGAGGCAGAAAAGACTTGTGGATTTTGGAAAAATAAAAGTATAGCTGTAAGTTGAATTCGATATTTATATGAAGCATTGAATATTCTTTGATAGAGAAAGTCAATGACTAAAGCAACCAAGCATTTTTATTTTCTTTACCCTTTTTTCACGATTAATGCAACCCTAATTAATTCAACTCTCGCGTACCACATTCCTCTTTACGTGTCACCCACTATCCCTGTTAATCATTTTTATTATTTTTCCTACGCACTCGCGCACCACAACTTTACTCTACGACAAAATAAATAAATAAAATACCATTCTTATTATCAATAAAAAATTATAAAAAAGAAGAAGCATGCATATCATTTTTTTTAATCAATGGGTAGAAAAGAAGAAAACGCAACAAAATAAAAATAACTTTTTATATTCTATTTTTAAAACATCGTGATGTTATGTTTATGGAATTTATTTCTTAAGAAATACCCTTTTTTTTAGAGAAAAAAATATTAAATTTAAGTCTTTTATTTATTATTATTAATGCAGTATTTAAAAACCATTTACGTGCTTTAGGGAAGGATTTTCTATTTTTGAATGTGAATGAAGTATAATTGGAAGATGGTTGGAAGTTGATTCAAAGATACCTTGCTTGCGGTTTTGGTTTTCTATTTATAATTTGTCTCATGGACCTTGAATTGATATAAATCCAACAAAATAAAATATAAACAAAATATAATATAAACAGACTTACCTGAAAATCTAGTTATTTGCTAAATATCTGTAAAAATATATTCTTAATGATTATATATCTTGAATAAGATATATTTTTAACCATTTACGTATTTAAAATACTGTACAGTATTTAAAAACCATTTACGTATAAATGTGTAAACAGTGAAGCATGCATGTGACCTTGTGGTGGAGCAGTTAATATATAGTTTGCGTTTGACACGAATGTTGGAAGCAAACAAGGGGCAAAACATGTTAGTGGCAAATTGAATTGCATTGCGTTTACGTGTGAGAGGATTATTAAATATTGCTCAAAACATGGACATATAATAATAATAATAATAATAATAATAATAATAATAATAAGAATAAGAAAAAGAAAAAGAAATAGGGTATGTGTTTTACATATATTAAACATAATAAAATATATGTATTGTTACTTTTGTATTATATTTATAACCATATATAATTTATATCATTATATTATATTTAGTATAATTTTTTATCACTAGTCTTTTGAGTAATTTTTTAGCATCTAAAACTTTGTTATTTGTAATAAGAAAAATTAAGAATTGAAATTTAAATCTAACTCAATCATATAAAAAAACTAGTTTTTAAAATAAGATTTAAACTAATTATATATTACGAATTTGTTTTATTTACAGAAGTGATGTGATACTTCAAATACTTCTCTCACACCTAATATATATACATACTGTGTGAAACTAAATATTAATTGATTATAATTATAAATATAATAACTAACAAATTTTGTTATAATAGCTTCTAATATGTAACTCACGTTATATTAAGAGGTAAATTTTAAAATTAACTCAATTTTAATAAAATAACTTATTATAAAGTAATATTTATATCCATTTATATATTACAAAGATTTTATTAATCAATATAGAATTTCCAACAAATTCTTTGTACACTAAATTAAAAAATTATATTATAATATACCACTATGCAAGAAGATACATATTTACTCTTTTAATAAATAAAAAATAATTTATTTGTTTATATTTGACAAAATAAATGATTCAATAAGTTTTATTTATTTTAAAAAACTAATATTTTTTTTTAAAATAACAATTACATAACTTTTTTAATACTACTTTTACAAATTTATATACTTTAAATTATATTATTTTTCTATTTTTATTAATTATTTAATTATAAAAGTAATAAAATTATATATATTTTAATATAATAGAGATGTAACTGCAGATGTATTTTTCACTGGTTGTAATAAAATGGTCATAGAGTTTTCTGATTTACTCATTTTTCCTCTGCAACAACACAATAAATACTTGTGTAAGTTATTTTAAAATAATAATAATAATAATAGAGTATAAATATAATAAAATTAATAATAATAATAATGAAAGTGTGTATTACTATAACTCCAAGAATATATATATATATATATATATATATATATATATATATATATATATAATTAAAAAAAAAGCTAGCTAGATAATCTAAATCTAGGTCTCATATTTTTTGCTGGAAAAAAAATGCTTTATTCAGCTTCAAAATAACTTGTTTTAATCCAATTTTAATTAATTCATAACAAAGTTAGAAATTTTTTAATTTGTCAAAAAAGAAGACAATAACAATGAACGACTTTCGAGGTTTTCATTTATCCATATACACAAGAAACAAACTACTCCATTAACATGCTAGAAACCTTTGTATGAAATTGATAGTTACTAGCTAGTTAGAATAAAGACATAAATAACTTGGAAACTTAGATGCATTATAAAATTAATTAACTATTACGTCCACGTCTTCATTTGCGTGTATTCATCTGCTTGTTACCACTGAAACTCATCCTGCAAAAATAAAACATCCTCGTAACCTTTTAGTTCTAACAGACTGGTTAAGGATCCATATATATATATACAAAAACTATACATTAATGATTTAATAATAATTTAATAGTAAATAATGTGATAAATTCAATAAAGTGTAAAAATAAGTTTTCATAACGACTTTATTATGTGAATTGTAATTCATCCATCATAATAAACTTTAGAGGGACTTTAATGTTATATTAAAAAATTATTTTTAAATATAATTTAAACTTACAAAATTGATTTTTAAAATAATTTTTTTACACCTTATTATATATTGAAATTAATCTCATATATATATATATATAGTTGATAGTAAATTTATAATATATAATGCTCTATACGTTTACCAAAGTTAGATGCTGAAAGGAGAAAATTGATATTCAAACTTTAATGTCACTCTAAAATTTCTTTATCAGTATTATTATTAACATTTCTAGTTCAAAATGTCATATGTGGTCCATTGAACCATTATATAGGATACATTGTTATAAAACTTCGAACCGTAAATAGTCAATTTAAAAAATATAATAAAGAAATTAGAGATATTTTACGTGGATTTTTTTTTATTGAATTAAACATAAGAATTCAAAATATGTTTATTTTATTATTGAGTGAAATATGATTTTAATCCTTAAATATATATATATATATATATATATATATATATATATATATATAGATATGAAAGTTTAATTTGTATGTGTTTTAAACTTGATATATTATGTTCCTCATAATTAATATATTTCTTTTTGAGCTAATTATATATATTTTTTTTATATTGAAAGAAAAAATTGTATATAAAAAACATGTCATTGAATTAAAATTCATTTTTTAAATTTAGGGTTAAATATGTTTTTAGTCCTTATATTTTAGAGCGATTTTGATTTTAGTTTATTTTCAAATTGGTACAATTTAGTCCTTCAATTTTAGAAAACTCTGGTTTTAGTCTTTTTTACCAACTTTTTTTTAACTTTATTGTTTCAAACACATTTCATTATACCAATTAATTAGTTAAAATTGTATTCTTAATCTATTTTTTTACCAGGTTTCAACATAGAATATGTTTAAGAACATTACTTTAAAAAGGAAGTAATATAACCAATTAATTTTGTATTGATAAACTTTCGCAATCGACATTCAAACTAATTAATTCCTTTGTAGTTGAATCTACATAAAGTCTAAATTAAATAAAACCGTAACACTGTTAACCTAACAGAATCTATAGTCGACTTTAACGTCACAGCCGCTACCCTTTACAAGCTTTTTCTGTTTGCTGAACACAAACACAGTCATAGAAACAGTAAAATCTTTTTTTTTTTCCTTTTTAACTCCACGTGATTCTTTGTATTTTGGAGAATGATTTGATCTCACTTTTCTTTTTCTATCTCGCTTTACTAAGGATGTATTTCGATTATTTAGTGATTTTGAGGAAGTGAAAAAACAGAGAAAATTTTAAAAAATGAAAAATAAGATTGTTTAAATTAAAAGAAAAAATATTGAATATTATTATTATTATTATTATTATTATTATTATTATATAAACAGACAATCTTCGATGCTTAACAAACTTTTTTCTTAAAGTTTTTTGTTCTAAAAAGCTAAACCTATACCAGGAAAATCTGTTTGGGCTATTTCCATCTCTAGCAACCCAATAATTATAGTATAAAATAAAACATAAAGCTAATATAACTTAATTTTAATCTAAAAAATAAATTTTAATTATGATCCTTGTCTTCACGAAAATCGAATATTATTCCCCGTTTTATAATGTTTATATTGTCTCATACTAATGCAGTTAGGAATGGTTGGGTTCATATCCTAAACCAATGCCTTGTACCGACACAAAAATATATATATATAAATATAAATATGAAAATATATATTTTCTAAAAAAATTGAACTTACGTTGTATTTATATTAATCAAGTTAGATAAAAAATAATAATATGGTTATAAGGATCAAATTAGAAATATATAATTTGAACATATATATTATCAGTGTAAGTTTGGAAATCAAAACACTACATAAGTAAACTTATTTATTTTTAAAACTTATATTATTAATTTTTATACTTAACTTTCTTTTTAGTAATATTAAGGATAATTGTGTTTCATGAGTCTATATACCATATCATATTAGTCATACAGTTATAATTATTTATGAAAACTTTAACTCGTATATTGAATTGAATACTCATGTTAGTTATGCACTTAGAATGAGTTTTATTCATATTAAATTCAACATCAACAATAGTATACACTCACCATTTATATTTTAAGCTACCATGACATGTTTACTTTTTTGCATCATTTTAAGTCACGATATTATTTAATATTAATTCCACGTACTGAGAATCTCCTTTGACTCTCATCACCTAACCACATTTTATTACATGAGTATGAGAGTTTAGTAGATCAAGGTGACCTCCCTCTTTGGATTCAAACTCAATGCAATACCTTATTGAATATGACACTTCTCCTTATGAATGACCATATTAATATAATTCTCACAATCATAATATATTTGAATCACATTATCTCATAAGTTTTTGATATTCAAGCCTAAAATTTATTCATTGTCACGTATACTCTCACTTCAAGAATTCTCATACAATTCATTCTTATTAAGTCATAAAAAGTCACCACAGAAAATTTTATATTATATAAATCAAGTTACAATAAGATATTAATCATTCAACTCATCCTTTGATATTAGACACAAATAAATCTATAAGACTTAGTTTCAGAGACCTATATAGTATGGTGTCAATGTTCTTGTAAAGTTTTGCACATTTCATAAATTTTTAATACAATATATTCAACATCAACAACAATATTTTCCCATATCTCAAAACCACCATCCTTATCACAAAAACCAGTATGACATGTTTAGTTCCCTTTCATCTTTTAAGTCATAGTACTATTTCATATTAATCCCACAAAGTAGGAACCTCCTTTGATTCTTGAATAAATTTTACTAATTGAGAACTAATACGTGAAAACTTAACTTTTATACTAAAATTATTCATCTTAGTATGAACCTTAATTTAAATCCCATCGTCATAATGTTGAATTATATTTTAATAATATTTTGTAAAATTTACATCCTAATCCAATGTTTATAAAATCATGATCACAATTCAGAAATAGACTAATTGATATCTCAAAATTATCCTTTAATTTTTACATAGTCATTTTTTTCATAATTTATCAATTTAGTTATAAAGTAAAAAACTTAAATATAGTTAGCCTAAAATATAGAGGATGTTACATGCTTTCAGTAACTAAAAATAATCAGGGTCGATTCATTAGAAAGTTAGGAAAGAAATTTAAATTTTTCACTTCACCAAAATAATTTAAATTGATAAATTTAGTTAATTTCGATTTAAATATAAATTTCTATAATAATAATAATAATAATAATAATAATAATAAGTAAGTACTTGCATAAAATAAAATAATAACAACATATATTCTGATTTATAAGAACACATAATATTAAAAAATACAGTAATAACCCTTACGATTTAATTATATTTAAACTTTAATCTGTGTGTGTAAGCAACTATACCTAAGCCATCTCTATAAATATTAGTCTGCTGTATTATTAAAATAGACAACTTTAACACTCTCTATTTCCCAGTCCATTAGATATATATGTAACATAAATTCAAGTTTTAAAAAGAGAAAGCGCGTTTGAAGCTTTAAAATTCAGTCTAGTCCCTTACAAAACTTGTTAGGTTTGAAAAAACCCTCTTTCTGAAAAAAAAAAAAAAAAACACAACTTACTAATATTAGAGCACATGTTAATCATAATTTATTATGAATACAAATCATGTTTTATATATTACTATTTTATTTATAATTTTTTTCTTGTTTTGCTTTTGATTCATCTAAAATTGACGGATTTTAAGTCAATTCATCTTTTCTCTGTTATTAATAATGACACAATAGAACAAGAACTTTTGATCTTTAATTAGGTATAGGGTTTAGCACATTCAAAATCTAACATCGTTTTGTATACTTGAGTGGATTTGGAGGGAGTAATTGAGAAGATTGAGAGGATTTGAAGGTAATTTTATTTTATTTTGCTGTTTATTTGAATAGATTTGGAAGTAAGTGAGAGTAGATTTGAAAATAAAATTTGTGAGAATTAGTGTAGGATTTTGTGACAGATTAAAAAAGATTTACTTCCAAATTTATTCTCATTTACCTCTAAATTTATTCAAATAAACAACAAAAAATTTATCATCAAATATTATCAAACCCTCTCAATTATTCTTCTTTAAATCTATTTAAGGAACAAGACATACATAAATAAGGATGAATGATTAGCTAGTCAAATGAGATTATTCTATCCTATAAAAGCTATTGGTCATCGAGATACAAAACGTTTTAATCGTTTAATCAAATACTACTATGATGATTCTTTACGTTAGATTTGAAAAGTGCCAGAATACATTATTTCAAAGACGTGTCGTGGGTTCGTTATAAAGCATAGCTTTTGTTTCGTTTGGTGCTTGAGTTTCTTCCACCATTTGTTAGAAGATGCGTATTTAAAAGAGACTTTCGAAGATTGAAACTGTTTGATATAATAAACGAAAAAATCGTGCTTGAATTATTTAGAGTCTTCATGGGTTGGTAAGAAGTACAGTGGGTTGTTGTTTGGAAATTAATTGCTTATCAAACTAGATACTTTTTCCTGTATAAGTTGTCGAGATTGGACTCAAAATTGAACTCGTGGCACGCCGAGCTTCATTCGGCAATATATATGCACGCACTTTGTCACAGATCAAAAACACTTGAATCAAACATCTGTCAGACGTTGTCGGGGTTGGAAGTTTGAAACCAAGCTTCATTAATTATCTTCCCTTAGTAACTAGATTTTGTCTTAGGATGTGGAAGTTGAAGATTGCAGAAAGAGGAGAAGGGCTAATTTCCGTGAACAACTTCATCGGGCGACAACATTGGGAGTTTGATCCGAATGCCGGAACTCCAGAAGAACGTGCTGAGATTGAAAGAGTGAGAGAGGAATACAGAAAAAATCGATTTTCCAATAAGCAAAGTGCTGATCTTCTACTCAGAATGCAGGTATCATTTTTCTGCAACAATATTCCCCGTGATTGTTTGACTTTTCGAAAGTCCATTATTCTTGAATTTTAAATGCATGTGGTCGTGAAATTTGAGACAAAGAACTATGTTGACTTTGAAATGTGTCAGCTGAGGAAGGAGCACACGTGTGGTTGGATTCCAGAAAGAGTGAAGGTGACAGACAGAGAGGAAGTTACAGAAGAAGGTTTGATTAAAACAATGAGAAGGGGAATCGGTTTTTATTCCTCAATTCAAGCCCATGATGGCCACTGGCCTGCAGAATCTGCTGGTCCTTTGTTTTTCATTCAACCTCTGGTCAGCACTTCTCCATATCTATAGATTTTGCTCATGTTGTATTTTTACTTCATGACTCATGTTGCTATGATAATAGATTTAAAACTCTCCATTTTAAATAATTTTAGGACATAAATATAAAAGTTTTTTTTTATATATAGTTTTATAGAAATATTTCACAATTTTTAGGTTGAAATGTAAAATAACATATTAATATCAATAAACAAAGTTTTATAAACTTTTTACATTAAAATAAAACAAAATTAAATATGAGATCTTAAAAATGACGTGGTATATAAAAAAAAATTCTTTTAACAACACTTTTTGACAAACTATATGTGTGAATTCGTGATTGATTTATTTCAAATATTTTTTTAAACATAAATTCAAACAGATAAATAAAATGATAATATGCAGTTGTTAAAATATCAACATCCATAAAAAAAGAAGTTAAGATCCTATATTAGGACTCTTTTATTAGTTTTTTAAAAGAGATCTATATAGTGTCATTTTTCTATCATGTGGTTTTTATTAATGTTGAAAGGTAATTATTAAAAACGTTTACTTTTTCTTTTTTATTTTAAAATTTTACATTTTCTTTAAATATTATTAGATTTTATATTTTATCTTTTAAATAACTAATTTTTAATTTATATTCGTAAATTAATTAGACTGAGTAATTTCTTGATACATTTATGTTTACAAATGACCATCTCTTAAGCTTTATTTATTACTTTTAAATTATAAAAAGGGTTTCATTTGAAGTAATATTATGCATTCGTTTGTTGCCATATTTTTTAGCATATAGTTTTATAGTTCTCTATAAATTAATTGTGCATATTCTATTTATAAAATTTAGACGTTTCTTTCTTGTAGCTTATGTCACATGTGCTCAACTATATATATTTTCAGGTTATGGCACTCTATATTACAGGGTCCCTGAATGCTGTTTTAGGAACAGAACATCAGAAGGAAATTATTCGTTATTTGTATAATCACCAGGTATATGTTTATCATGTCTCTGAAGTTTTGCATATACAATAAGCTAGACTGGAATTGAAAATAAACCATTAAAGTAAGATTTCTGCTGCAATTTGGTTCCAACTGAGTTAATTACCTACGGGTCTTGTCACATGTGACAGAACAAAGATGGAGGTTGGGGATTCCACATAGAGGGTCACAGCACAATGTTTGGATCAGCGTTGAGCTACATTGCCTTGAGAATTCTTGGAGAAGGACCTGAAGATGGTGAAGATAGGGCAATGGCTAGAGCCAGAAAATGGATCCTTGACCATGGTGGTTTAGAAGCTATTCCATCATGGGGAAAGTTCTGGGTCACGGTAGCAAATATATATCATTTACCATTTCTCTTTGGTTGTGAGCCAATTTAACTAATTCTCTCCTAGTGGTAAACATAGTCATACAATTGTAGAACATGTTATGGAGTATAGAGAGATAGTATACCTTATTTCTTGTTGATACAAGATCTTGAACAAATGTATATTTTGAATTATGCAGGTCCTTGGAGTTTATGAGTGGTCAGGGTGTAACCCTCTCCCACCAGAAATATGGCTTTTGCCCAAATACACCCCAATTCATCCAGGTTTACTACGTTGCCTCATAATCATATAATTTAATCAGGGAAGGGAAAAGGGTGATGAAAGATGCTTCTTTTATATCTACAATTATTTGCTTATTGAAGTTCTTTGCATATGTTATACAGGAAAAATGTTATGCTACTGTCGCTTAGTTTACATGCCCATGTCATATTTGTATGGGAAGAAGTTCGTAGGTCCTATTACCAAGTTAATCATATCACTAAGAGAAGAAATGTACAACCAGAATTATGGTCAAATCGATTGGAATAAATGCCGTAGCAGGGTTGCCAAGGTTTTGTTTCCATACCAAAACATCTCCTTCTCTGATAAAACAAATTTATATGCAATTTTTTAGTTACTTTTAGTGATGTTCTGTCTTTATTTTGATAATTTATGGTAATCTTCAATGCGTATCTTTGTTAAGGAAACTGTTTGATGTTGGTAGGAATTAAACTGTAATAAATACGAAATTTCAGGAGGATCTCTACTACCCTCATCCTCTGATTCAAGATATGTTATGGGCATCTCTTCATCACGTGGCAGAGCCTCTTCTGAACTGCTGGCCCTTTTCCATGCTGAGAGAGAAGGCACTAGAAGTTGCAATTGATCACATACGTTACGAGGATGAAAACAGTAGATACCTTTGCATTGGTAGTGTAGAGAAGGTAAAGTTAATAACAAACTTGCTTAATGCATTAAATTACAGTGTTATTGGTAATTAGAACATTGAAGTTGGTTACTGAATGGAATTTTCTACATGTCAGGTGCTATGTTTGATTGCACGTTGGGTCGAAAATCCCAACTCAGAGGCATACAAACTTCATTTAGCCAGAATCCCTGATTACTTCTGGCTTGCAGAAGATGGCTTGAAAATTCAGGTTAGCATCAGTACCAATTATATGGATTTGTTTGGACAAAACCTTTTCATTTTAGGAAAGATAAGTTAAGAATTGGAATTTAGAAAGTTATGTAAAAGAACTTCTACAAAGTGCTTCTTGTATAAGTTAATTTCAGCTTGCTGAGAAACTTATTTCACTTTTTCATTTCTTTTTCTGCTAATACACTGAATAAAATTGCAGAGTTTTGGGTCTCAACTGTGGGATGCAGCATTAGCCATACAAGCAATCCTTTCATGTGATTTGAGTGAAGATTATGGACCTACACTTCAGAAAGCACATCAATTCGTGAAGGCTTCCCAGGTTACATTACATGAATAAGCATTTTGGTTGCATAAACGTGAAGAATTCTAAGAATCAGAACCATAATGAGAAATTTGATACTATTTATTTTCTTGATTGAAGGTACGCGAAAATCCATCAGGTGACTTCGAAGCAATGCATAGACACATATCCAAAGGAGCATGGACGTTCTCAATGCAGGATCAGGGTTGGCAAGTCTCTGATTGCACAGCAGAAGGATTAAAGGTTCATATAAATTCAATCGATTAATTTAATGCACGTTGAGTCCAACTTATTAAGAAGATATAACTGCTTATTTTTCATGAGTTCTTTGAATTAATCCATGCTTAAAGTGCACTTCATCTATCAACTTTTAGTAGAATTTGAAGTGGTGCAAAAACATTCTCTGCAGGCTGCACTTCTGTTGTCACAAATGCCTGTTGAACTAGTTGGTGAGAAAATGGAAGATGATAGATTCTACGATGCTGTGAATGTGATCCTATCTCTTCAGTTGTGGTTTTCTCTAATTAGAATGCACCGTGAAATTTTTAACTGTAATTTTTTATTTTGTTACTAACTACATTTAACACTACAGAGCAGCAATGGAGGATTCCCTGCTTGGGAGCCTCAAAGAGCCTACCGTTGGTTAGAGGTAAGAAAATGAGTTTTTCTGATTTGTGAAACTGAGTTATATATATTTCACCACATTGTTATAGCTGAGGGATATACTCGTGTCTACTGCTGCAGAAATTCAATCCTACTGAAATCTTTGAAGACACTCTCATTGAGATGGAGTAAGATTACACTGTCATTGTTGTTCATGCAGTATTTTTTTCTCCAATTCTCTCTGCTTACTGTGTGAAATGTTTGTGAAATAGGTATGTTGAATGCACATCATCGGCAATGCAGGGACTGGCTCTGTTTAGAAAGTTATATCCAAAACACAGAAGAAAGGAAATCGATTATTGCATTTCTAAAGCAATCCATTACATTGAAAAAGCACAAAATCCTGATGGATCATGGTATTTTTCTTTCCTTTCTCGTATCAGTAGTTTTATGTTTACTTACTTATTTAGTAAATGTTTGTTTCAACTGTTGTTTCCAATAAATAAGATTGTGTTTTTATTTCCTTGAGCTATATTTGGTTGAAAAGGTACAAGGTTTAGCTCATTTACCATAGCCAAACAAATCCTTACACTTTTCAGGTTTGGTTGTTGGGGAATTTGCTACACATATGGCACCTGGTTTTCTGTAAAAGGGTTAACAGACTGTGGAAAAAACTACCGTAACAGTCATGCCTTACGCAAAGCTTGCGATTTTTTGCTGTCAAAGCAGCTTCCTAACGGAGGATGGGGTGAGAGTTACCTGTCAAGCCAAAACAAGGTATAAAAATTACTTTTTGCACATCACACAAGAATGGTTCGAACAAAAGTATAAAGTAGATAAGACTATGAGAGATGTTTTCTTTTCCAAACAGGTATATACAAATCTAGAAGGCAACAGAGCAAACCTGGTTCAAACATCATGGGCTTTGATGTCCCTTATTGATGCAGGACAGGTTAGTAGACAAATCTCTAGCTATGCTAGTGCTATAGAGTTCAATTTCGTAGCGTGCTATTGTGCTAAAAGTGATTTTTTTTGCTGGGAAAAAGGTTGAGATAGATCCAACAGCAGTAGAGCGTGGAATAAGGTTATTGATCAATTCACAGATGGAAGATGGAGACTTCCCCCAACAGGTGAAAAATAGTCTGATCTCATGCAAAGTGAAATGAACGATTTACGTGTTTTCTTTGTGATGAATGTGTTTTTCCCTTATCCATGTACAGGAGATCACTGGTGTATTTATGAGGAATTGTACTCTAAACTACTCTTCGTACAGAAACATTTTTCCCATATGGGTTCTGGGAGAGTATCGTCGTCGTGCATTTACACAAAAAAATCAAATGCTTTAGTGCTTTCAATGCATCCATTGTATATGTCAGTGTCATCATGGATTATCTTCATTAGCATAGGCTTAATACGCAAATTATAATGTATTTATCAGATGAGTTTGTAAGCAAATTTTCAGGTTACACAACCAACCTACATACTTCCAGATATAATGAGAGTTAAATTTATAACATATACAATGTTATGTATATATTCTTTCTCTTTTCTATCAAATTTTTACTCACTCGTTAGATTTAAATCTAACTCAACCTCTTGACCTTATATCTAATATACATTATTCTAAATACTCGTTATGGACTTCACAAACGTAATATGATTACCGTAATAAACAATGAAATATGGTAATGGTGTCCTTGGGCTATTGGATATACAGTTAGTCAAATAAAAAGATGTTTTTTTTTTTTATAAATATTATTTAAATAATTTACTACTTATGAATAATGTATGTCATTATTCACATATATTAATTATTTAAAAATATGTTATATAAAAAAATTAAATTGAATAAAATTAAAAAAATTAAAATTTGATTGAAAATGAAAACTAGAAGAAAAAACTAAACGAAAATAAAGACTAATATTTAAGTCTTGTTTATATTATATTACTATTATAACTATTATACCTTGTGATATTCATTTAAAATTTATAAATTATGTTGGATAAGATAAAATAAAATTTAGTAATCAAATCTAATTATTAGTGAATATTTCTTTTCAAGACTTTAAAGTGCTCAATATTTTCCAAAAAAGAATTATCATATCAATATTATTAATGAAACATATTCTTCTATTACTCAATCATTTATCAAACCATTTATTGTTTTGATGTTTCGAGTATATCATTAAAACTTGTGTAAATGAATTGATATATATTTAATAATATAGTGAAATTGAATTTTGATATTATATTTTTATTTATTTATTTATTTTTGTGTGAAGTTTATTCTTAAATTTTATGTAAGTGTTTTTACTGCACATGCACTTTTACCATTAATAATGTGAGTACACTTTTTAAACAATTATTACATTTTTCTAAAACCACTGTTATTCTTAACTACACTACGAAATTATTGATTTCCATTATTTTAAATTTTCATTTTTTAAGTTCCCTAATTTGAAATAAGATTGTTCTTGCATAATAAAAAGAAAAAGTGTTGCTAACGGAAATGGTAAAGGTGTAAATAGTATGGGATTAGAGGGTATTTTGGGTAACATAGACGGGACCAAAACGAAAGAAGAAGAGAAGCCCTTGGTTTTGGCGCTATCTACGCTCATTGGTGAACTCAACGCCATTGAACCTTCAATCATTCTTCACTCCTCTCAGTCAAACCTCTCTCTCTCTCTCTCTTTCTTTCTCTTCAAATTCAATTTGCAGTTCCAATTTCTTGGTAGTTGGTTCCATTTTCCTTCGAACCATCTCAAATCCATGAAATAATGTAGGGGTACTACAAAGCGAAAAGGAACGTGAATGCAGTTTTCTGCGATTTCGATCCAGATCCAGATTCATGGGGATTTGCTTTAGCATTGAAGACAAGAGCAACCTCTCCGTCTCCGATTCCAACGCTAAGCCAAAGCCTCAAGGTAACTCTGATTTACGATTCCATCCGATCCAATTTTCGTCGTATTCATCGATTGACGTTGATTAGCGTCTGAAACAGGATCAGTAGGTCATGAATCTGCCGCTCCAATTGTTTCCATAAACATCAAAGATCTCCGCGAAGGTGTTGGATACAGCAATGTCGATAGTTTCACGTACGAGGAACTGAGGCTCGCTACGAAGCATTTTCGTCCCGATTTCATCTTGGGAGAAGGAGGCTTCGGAGTTGTATATAAAGGCGTCATAGACCACGGTGTGAGGTCGGGTTACAAGACCACTGAGGTCGCAATCAAGGAACTTAATCGCGAAGGATTTCAAGGAGACAGGGAATGGCTCGTACGTAACTTACTTTTCCTACTCTTGCCATTTAACATTGAACTCCTTTTATCTGAATAAAAAGTGTAATGTTCCCGCTGAAAAACGTGCGTTCAGTGTTCACCCGCTATGTTAAATGAATTTAATGATCAGCCAACCACCATCACACCTTTTCAATAAGGTCGTGACATATTAACCACTTGAGAGAGGCATATTAATCTATTACTATTGTCTTGACCGTTACACATTCATATTTGCACAGAAATATTCATTTATTATAAACCTGACCGTTACATATTTCAATAATTTTATGAAAGTATTAAACACCTGTGAGACTTTTTGTGTGTGTGTGTATTTGGGCTATTGAAATCAATCTAAGGACTAATCTCATCTCTAAACAGTTATTATTATTTTTTTCTTATGCTGAACTTGCGATCCATTCCCTGACCACATGTTTAACAAACAAAATTTTCAACTAATTATGCAGCTCTATAGTGGTCTTGTGGGACATATTTAACATTTAGCGCAGCAAGTACTTATTGGTAATTGTATAATACAAGCATCATTTACTCAACTACCTGGAAGACAAAATTGAAAAATATTAGATAATTTAGTAATCTTATGACATTAACTACTTGTAATATATATTTAACCATTAGTGCCACTGGTAGACATTAATAATTGTATACAATTACATCCATTTTCTATTAAGCACTTACTAACTATATCTACACACATGGTTAGCCTAGTATGACGGGTGAACGCTAGGTATAGAATCTCAGCAGTACATTTACGATTACCGTTTTTCTATTTTAATTGTTTCTGTTAACATATGCTAGCTAAATAATCCCAACGTGTTATGTGAGGTGCATTTTGCAATTGGTTGTTTTTCTGCCATCGTTAGGAGTTGAGGAAGTTGAAAAGAGGAAATAATGGACCATTTATTGTTGTGCATTCTGTTAGTTGAATTTGATTTGGTGTTTGGATGATGAGAATTGATGGTTAGAGTGGAAAGGAGTTTATAGAAGTAAAGAGTGTACAGGACTGAACTTAGCTTCATGCCTTTCTTTACTTTGCAGACCGAAGTTAACTATTTAGGTCAATTCAGTCACCCTAATCTGGTGAAGCTCATTGGATATTGCTGTGAGGACGAACACCGGTTATTGGTCTATGAATACATGGCAAGTGGGAGCTTGGAGAAACATCTTTTTCGCAGTAAGTTTTGCGTGAAATTTGCTAATGTAATTAAATTTCAAATTGGACTAAGGTTATTTATGTACTGAGATCAGACTATTTTCTTAACTAACATGTTATTTGTAATTGGGTTTGTACCCGGAGGAGGTTGTGCTTTTACTTTTTCATGTTGACGAAGGCTACATAATTATCTCTTTATCTAAAAGAGTAGTTCAATTATGTTAACACCCATCTTGTGGATTTGACGTGCGAAGCCTTCCTTGGGCTTCGAATTGGTGTACAGTGTACGCCACCTTACTGTCCTCCCTCGCTGCCCGCTTATCCCCTTTTTGTAGTGGCTGTTTTTCGAATGTAGTTTGCTTTAGGGGAGCAAAGGTTCCAAAGTTGTAATGACCTTCAATATTTTTAACCTTCTGCATGATTCTGGAGTGCTTGGCCTTCTATCTTTTAGATGGCTTGTAGCATGATGAGTTAATTGCACGGTCAAACAAGATGTTGGAAAAATTGATCCATTTGTCTGTAAATGCTTTCTTTGAAATTTCACCTGTTAATAACCTAATAAGGCCCCCAGTTTTGGCAGCAATTCATGTAGTAATTAGTTTTCCATCTTTTGTCAAAGCTCCATTTTGACACGGAAGACTTATAATTCTTACCATTCTATTCCATAAGTGCATTACCTCTATTTATGTCGTAACTAACTATAAAAGACAAAACTGGCAAAGAAATTGCCTCTACTTTACCATCCTAACCATCATACTGTTTATTGATGCTAGGAGTGGGCTCAACATTGACTTGGTCAAAAAGAATGAAGATTGCTTTACATGCCGCGAGGGGGCTGGCCTTTCTTCATGGTGCAGAAAGACCTATTATATATCGTGACTTCAAGACTTCAAATATCTTGCTAGACGAGGTTTGTCTTCTATTCTAATTTGAAAATTAAATTTTTGTTCCCAACTTTTTGCTAGAAACTGGGATTTGTAGTTTTCTCAAAACCAATTTCTTTTGTTTAACATCAATAGATATTCTTAGCGTCAGCAAATTGTGAAAGGGACAAAAGAACCATGTTTTGGTCTTCCATAACTAGCCGGGATAAAATTTTATTTTAGCATCTTTGTGGTGCTCTGGTAATGGTTTCTTTTTGGGGCTTTCAATGGCTAAAATGCAGAGCTATTGATGAGCATTGCTTATCGATATGTCTTTGTTCTAATGTGTGGTCTCTATTTTCTTGATTCTTTTAGAGGATTTTTATCCTAAGTTGCTTATTACACGATTCCCTTTTCTAGCAAATTATTATTTTGTTGGTTTGATAAATAGAAGACCGTCCTACTCGATCTCACTGATCTTCCACCAAATTATTTCCTTTCTTAATAAACAAATTCGGAAAAAGTAATGTAGAGAAACAGTCTATAACTTTTTCAAAATGTTTATTTGTGAGCCACTGTGAAACCAGTAAAGTTTATCTAGGTTTCTGGTAATAAATAGAGCTATGTATAAACTTGCAGGATTTCAATGCGAAGCTTTCAGACTTTGGTCTTGCAAAGGATGGCCCGATGGGGGACCAAACCCATGTTTCAACACGAGTAATGGGCACATATGGATATGCTGCTCCCGAGTATGTCATGACTGGTGAGTTACTAGAAGCTGGTGATGGTGAATATTTTCCTTTTCCTGAATTCTCCAAAATTTTAAGAATTCAAAAAACGACAAAAGTAAAGTGCAAATATTCATTTTTTATGCGATTTAAACAATTGTCATAAACAACTCTTATTGGAGATGTCTGAACTCATTGTTGGAAATGAAAGCCTGCATGCATTGCATTAGACATATTCGATAGGTGTTAAATTGGATTCTCTAAATTTGTTCGACCTCAAGACTAGACAAAGAAACAAGTATGTCATTTCTTAGATTCTAGATTTCTGTCCGTTGTTGGAGTTTTGTGACGTTGGAAATTTGGAATTGGTATTGCATTTTATGTTATATCATATTTGAACTTTTTTTTGAATTAGGTCATAATTTGTCATAACTTCTTTTTTATTCCCTTGTTCTGTCTGGGTAAATATTTTTAATGATAAATGAAAAGGTGGAAGTAACTTTGCACCAGACGTGGTTAAATTTTAGGGGTTAAATATGTTTTTGTCAGTTGGTTTTAGTCTCGAAAACATAAATCAACTTCTTTTGGTCTCATTTACGAAGACGTGTAATTACTTGAAACATATTTTACGAGTCAAATTTTAGTGCTTTATTTCTAATATTAGTCTACGAGGGTGAGCCTTAGCCAATAAGGTTACTGCCATGTGATCACATATAAGATCACGGGTTCAAAACCTGTACGCTGGCTCTCTTTTTGCGGGGTTATGAATGGGAACATTTACCCTTCTCAGCCCCTAATAGGTGAGACCTTGTGCACTGGATCTGGACTGTCCTTTTGGTATTTTTGAATTTAAGTAACTATTTATGCTGTAGAGAAAAAAAACAACGCTTTCTTTTCTTGTTTACAACAGTTCCTTAAACCTTAAATTGTGAGATTACATCTGTTAACCAACCTGTTTGTCATCGTGAACAGGTCATTTGACCGCTCGAAGTGATGTATATGGATTTGGGGTGGTACTACTTGAAATGCTTATTGGTAGAAGGGCATTGGACAAGAGCAGGCCTAGCCGAGAACACAACTTGGTCGAGTGGGCCCGCCCGCTTCTGAATCATAATAAGAAACTTCTGAAAATTTTAGACCCAAAATTAGAGGGACAATATTCAAGTAAAACTGCATTAAAGGTAGCCCATTTAGCATACCAATGTCTTAGCCAAAACCCGAAAGGAAGACCTCTAATGAGCCAGGTTGTTGAAATTCTCGATAACTTTCAGTCAAGGGAGGAAAATGAGGAAGATCAAATTCTTCAAACTGGTGGTAGCAGTAGTATAACCCTTTATGAGGTTCCCAAGGGCAGCAGCAATGACACTCCAACTTAAGGCAAAACGAAACTAAAATCAATGGGGTTTGCACATGTGAAGCATGACTGGAAGAAAAAGCCGCACCAGCCTTGTATGACTCTAATTCATCTAGTTTCTTCACCAAAGTTTGTGCTCGCGAAAAGTTGTCTTCTCTTCCAGAAGTTGAAATTTCACCGACGTGGATGGCAATTAAAATTTCTACAAAATGTTGAGCAGGTGGGTCCGGTTGGTGTTTCCAGATGAGATGTTTGCTTTGAGCAAAATTGACGAAGGCAATTATGTGGCTTAAGCATCCTCTGTTGTCTTTATTCCAATTTCTAGTGATCAGGACGCTGTTTATTGGAATATTTTACAGAGTAGTTGTAAAACATTTTTTAACATCTGTGCACTCAAAATGCATTCCGTTCAAGCATATGTTGTGCGTCAAATCCTATAGGTGAGGATGTATGTGAATAGGTCGGTCTATCAGCGTTACACACATACTTGGGTTACACTTATTTATTAAAGATTAAATTATTCAGAAATATTTGTTTTAAAATTAATGGCCGTTTGTATTAGTTGCGAGTTTGCAGTATGGTTGATTTTGGGATAAGAATTGAAAACTGACCAATTAGAACTGACTAATATTTAGATGAAAACTGGATTTAAAAAGTTTTAAAGTAAAAATGGTGATCTAAAAGTGAGAATATTTATTTGGTGTAAACCTGTAGAGTTAACACTGTAGGAACTAAATAAATTTTTGGGGTTAATTTTTCATATTGGTAGTCAAACATCATTATTAAAAGTCAATAGTTGAAAATTATTCTATCCATGATCTCTCTGAAAAGTGAAAAATCATTAAGGACAACAATTTCAAGCATATTTTTATTGCCTAAAACTAATTTGCATTCACATTAGTTATCATCAAAATTCTCAAATGCCGATAACCAAATCCAACCAGTCAAAGTTGGGTCGTTTGCTTACAGTTTGAACAATGAAGTTTTTCTTACCAAGAGCCGCTTTTCAACACTTCTCTATCAACCTTTCCAAAATCAATCAGTACTCAACACTACTTTAAAATCTTTACAAGAGCAATACAAGATCTGTCAGGTTTAGAGCCTGCACAAAGGTGGCACTGCCCACGTAGAAGCAGCTCCAGGGAAGCTACACAAGGTTGATACAGGACTGACTGAATTGATGCCTATTTCACTACCATAAATAATAAATTCATGCTCATCTATTTGACAGAGACCAATAGCATTTGCGGGATTAAAAAACAATTTTCGAAAATCTCGGGTTAGAGAACATCTTAATTTAGAGAACTAAAAACCCATAAAAAGAAACTCAAGCGTAGAAGACTGAAAAAATATTTAAAATTTGATTTATTATACATGTTAGTATAACTTGTGAAAGTTTTTTGAAGAAACGGGAAGCAGATTGCTTAGACTTTATTGATCAATACTTCACTATATATAACCTTTAAAGATTCTCAAACGACATTTGCAACTACTTACTGCATTTTAAATTTCTTTTAAGCAGAAAATGTCCAAAAATATAAAAACATGAGATGGTTTTTGTATTTATAGAAGAAAAAAAACGATGCTGAATAAGCCACTCTACTGAGATTCATCCATTGCGTCATGACGATTACAAGATTGAGATCTTAAATCCTGATCATCTTGCCTAGCTTCTTCAGACTCTAACGACTCGGAAACAGAATCCTCAAGTGCCTCAAGAAAAGACAAAACTGTGAACTTGTCTGCCATGAATGAAAAAAATTACCATCAATATTAAATTATGAAACCGATAATTCGATACTAGTTTCTAGCCTTTCTTTTTCTCATTTGTGTCCTTTCTCAAAAACGCATAAAATAGTAAACTCCCAATTTCGTACAAGACAACCATGCAACACGTTTTAACCCTAAAAAAGGCTGGTGTTCAATGACAAGTCCCTTTTCCCACAACTCACTTCAAACTCGATGAAAAAATGTTTATTCTAAAACCCCTACCATACCAAAGGGAAAAAGGGAACAACATGACGATTCCATCAGCAACCATTATAACAGGTCCTCACCAGAAGCTAGATTAGAGAAGAAAATACAAATGTGAATAGAACTAAATAATACCCAGGCTAAAAGACTAAGTACTACTCACATTTACTTGGATCAATTCCAAACTGAGACAAGTCTATCTGCCCCGTACGAAGTACCTATAGCAATAAATAAATAAACACATTTATTGAGTATATTTTGAAAATAAATGTAAAATAAGATAAGTGAGGCACTTTTGTTCTCACATAAGTAAATGAATCTACTTGCTGACGGAAAGGTGGGCTCTGTAACAACTCCAATATCTCTTCTGGAGACCACTTACCCTGCATCAAATAATATCGCATGAATCTGTAACTTAAGGAATACAAAACTCAATTACCATATTGACATCTACCTCAGGTAAGTAGGGAGCTAAACGCTGCTCCAAAGGTAATGTCTCCATCAATGGCATTATTAGATCAGGCTTCAATATATCGCCAAGTCCCAAGCCTATATAGACATACAGGAAAATTGTCAAAAGTAGATTCATTTTACCAACATTTTGCCCCAAAAAAAGAAAATAAAGAGCCTAACTCATTCCTAAAAATCCACCACATTGTAAATTGGCAATCAGAAGTTCCAAATCAAAAAGGATGGTACCAGCAATGGTAACTGGCATTAAACATGAAACTTTGGACATTATAATATTACGCATGCATATTAAGCACCCTTGGAGCCTCCCCAAAATTAATATCACTCAAGTGGTGAACCAAAGATTGTTACCCATAACTAAGCAGATAAAATAGTGTATCCTGGTTAGTTCATACTTATTCCTCTCTCATCATCGCGCTGAGAAATGCATTTCAGTAAGAGCCATACAGTCTCTAGTTTTGAACTTCGAATGTAAAAAATAGCATGCAATATTATATGTCGAAGACATATTCATCCTTGTATTAAAAAGGAATGGAATATAGTATGGAAAGATTACCTCCATCAGGATCAACAATACTATCTGCAAACATCTCATCAGAAAAAATATAACGTGTTAGGTCTCAATAATTTTAAAATACATAAAATACATATTTCTTTCAAGTGAATTTGTTACCTGCAGGCCCAATGTCACTCAATATTCTCTGGAGATCTTCCAATCTAACCCGACCAGAAGAGGGTACATCATTAGTTGCTTCCACGCGCAAGTTTGGGATACCTAAGTTTGCAGCTCTTTTCAACCAAAAAAACCCAATACATTTAGTGTCCGGTTGGTTATATATAAGAGTAAGCAATTAAAATAACAAATTGAGATTTTAACAACTTCATAGTTTGTCACATGTATCTATGTTCCATCATAATCCTATCCAACTATTGATTTTCCAATCAAAAGCATAACTAAACAGTTTGCCCTATAAAATGTACCCTTAGTTTTAGAATAACCAAATCTCAAAAGAAGAATGGTCATGACTCACTACGACCTCAAATACATAACCTCATGCTTGGAAAAAAAAATTGAAGATATTTAGCAGGAGATGAATAATGAAGCCATGCGTCATTTAGAACAGAGACCATTGGCTGGCTGAGATGAGAGAATTTGTTAAACAAAATAATACTTTCTTTCTCTTTATTGGCAATCATACATCAACTAGAAATATAATCAAATTATAATATATAAATGGTTACAAACCTCACCTTGCAAGTCAAATTTGTAAGATTGATAGTTAGACATGAAACTACATTTTATAATAATTTCAGAGTCTATCTTAACAAGGTTTCTTTGGTATATCATGACATTTGTTGTCAAACTACCTACAAATATCTAGTCTCACTCAAAATATGAGTCCTTCTCATGAGGGGTTCTCAAAGATTTCACATATACATAAAATATGACTAAATCACACAAGTGATTGGGTGTAAATATTACCTTATAAGCTAACTTTGTAAAGTTGAGTAAGATCTGATCTAACTCCACTCTCTAAGACTCTTCATTAAAGAACTATTTGTCATAAAAACAGCATATACTACATCCAAACCAGATCTATTTTTTATTCGAAGCATCAGACTTATAATGAATGCTGGAAAGCCACATTAAGGACCCCTAGTCAAAGTGGGTTGCCAGTGTCTTAAAATAGTCTAACAGATGCGGGTATCTAGCAAATGGGTAAAAAATGGGAAGTAAATAAAGTAGACAGTAGATAGTGAGACGATCTGAAACAGAAAACGCATAAGCATGGATAATTTCCCACTTTTATTGGAACTTCACCAGAATTCACCTGATCTAGAAATAAAGTACTTTGTACCAAGAAGTGAAAATTACTTTCATCAATTAAAAGAGAAAAACAAAACCAAGAAGAAGAAATCATTAATTGTGATCCATAGCATCAGATACATTTAAATATCCAAAATACATCAATACCTAGATGTGATATCATCCTCAGCCATGTCTTCAGACACTTGAAGTGGAAGAGATCCCTCAGGCTCCTCTTCACCTAACTCTGTAAATAGTATATAATTCCCTATTTATTTCCATGTTATAAATTTATCTATTTGCCTATGCCACTATGAAATAACTGTAGACCTTATTCAAAACAATATCCAAGAGCCAAAACAAAACAGAAGGTTTCCAACTACAAATTTTTTCAGTAGTGTTGTTACACAGCTAGAAACACATCTGCATATATAATTAAAAATCATAGTGCCTGGGATCACCTCACCTATTAGGCAGTGGACTGATGAAATTTGATATTCACATATGTAAGATAATAATGAGCCAACTAAGACTACTTATTCTTGTGATAATATAGCTCCAATTACAAGAAAATATGAGCCACCTTAATCAAAAGGATCAAATAACCAAAAAAATAAACAACTACAAAATGCTTTAGTTATATACTTATATCTTCCCATAAAACAATAACCAAACTAAACAAAACATCAGATATTTGAAGTTATGCCCGTAGGTTCAGTCAATTACGGTCCTTGAGCTACCAATGAAAATCTGTGAGACATGGATACTTCTTCTAAATATTATTTGTAGCCAGCCACGCCAGGTATATATATGTTACCACTACTTGTCACATATCAGTATGTAACCAATACTCACTAATCACTTGAGTACAAAGGTCCACAGAAAGCACCGAGTTTTGTAGTTAAGTTGTTCGATTTTCTTTCAATGAACCATATGGATACTTTCCAAATGTGTGTTTTTCCTCTGATATTTTTGCTAGCATGGGTTAAAATGTTGAGAATACTGCATTTAACTAACCCTCCATACTTTATGGTTTTGTATCTTTTATATAACATCCTGTAGTAACTGATCCCCCCACATGTGCAAGTTTATATTATTTCAAACCCATACCTGAACATTTAAAAGCACCCATACCCATATCACACAACTTAGATGATGATTAAGAGCCACTTGAAACATGATCAGTGGTTTTCTTGTATTCTGACAATAATTGTCAATAATAGAGTTGGATTACAATGGACTGTGTATACTTCTTGGAAGTGATTTCCAATTTACTAAATTTCTCAAAGCCAAAAATCAATAATTCAAAATGAAAGTAAACTTTAATATTTTCCAAAACTACTTACAAATTGACTTGGAAAATATTTGCCATGACTAATTTCACAAATGGCATTTAAGCAGTCTGATGACAGAAGGACTGCTTAAGCTAACAAAAAGGAAGTATGACATTTTCTATCTTCAAGTAAAAACAGAGCAACTTACCCAATGGTCTATTGATGTAATCATTCACTGAGCTACAGAGTTGCAAGTCACCGTCTGCATTTGACTCCTGGATACAATGAAGGATCATACAGAAATGTAAGAACTAGTAATACAGGCAACACTTACTGAATAAGAGGAAATTAAGTAGTAGAACTACCTGCATCCAGAAGAAGAATTTCCTGTCATCGCTATTAAACTTCAATATGTAAACCCTTCCAGATGTTTGATTAATCTATGCAACCAAGAATTGGAGTCATTATAATCATCAAAAAATAGTAAAACCAAAATTATTGACAGTAAAGCAATGGAACCTTCTCAAAAACAGCCTCATTGGGAAATATAATCTGATCCTGTGTTAGCTTGGGTCAAGAAAAATCCCATGAAAAGCAACATAATATTATAGACTCACAGTGATACCGTAAAAAAGAGAATGATAATAATCAACAGAATAATGGTCAGCAAGGAACAGGAAAAACAACTCAGAAGACATCAAATTTGAGGCTCGCAATCAAAATGAACTTCAAATTACTGATGTTAAAAAAAATGAACTCCCAGAACATGACTAGTAAGATACTTCCTATAATGGTTGAAAGAGGCCAACTTATTTCATTTTTAGCACAATGTAAAATATTAACAAGTTCACAGCTCAATCTCCAGACTTCAGTTACTATTAATTTGCTTCTAGCAGACTGTTGGTGTTCCACTATTTAAATATTCACAATGTTAACATGTGGTTAAAAAATGTGTCATTGTCCCAATAAGAATTCGGTTCCTTCTGTTCCCAACTTTATATATCATTATAAATACTTGAATCACGGAGAAACCAAAAGATACTCCCTTGAAGTGAATAACAAAACAGAAAACAAAGGATACATCTTCAACAATATTTTGTGTGCGATCAAGCCATTGGAAATGGACTAATCCCTCCTCAGCCTGATACAAAAGCAAGTACTTTAAGAAATGTAGTGACCGACAAGCGTTTAAAATACCAGGAAAAATATTGACTATTATTCAATATTCAACTATACCATACCCTAACAATTCGAACAAGCCCTTTTCGTGTATCAGGAACAACCCTTTTTCCCTCGAGAAACATTTTACCAGCACGGAACTCCAGCATAACCTCCTGTAATATATATTTTATCCAATGAAAAACAGAGGGAAAAATACAAAGCAAAACACTTGAGAATTTGACACCAAACCTACTTTATTCAAAACAAAATTATAATTAACGTCATATGAAATGGTAAACAGTACACTGCAACTAAAACAAACACACCATCGTCTACATTTAAAGTACTCTGAATCCTTAACGAAATAAGCATCCCAGCACAGCACTACCCTAAGCTTTCTCACAACAATCCAGATTATGTTTCGCTCAACGTAGAGAAGATTTTGTGACCGAATAAAAGGGAGGGAAACATCTACTGAAGAAAAAAAATTCAATCCAGATTAGAAGACAAAGGAGCATTATTACCTGAATTGCAGGAAAAACATCTGCCGAAGACGAACTCATACCTCCAGATTGTAAACGGAGCTACACAACATGAATCAATTCCAAACGAATTTCAAAAACAAAACCAAAATAGCATGCAAACACGCATTCTAAGCAATGAATAGTATCCGTTACTAATCAGTAGCGAATATCAGTTCTGGTGATTATTTTGAGAGGAAAAAAGAACCAAAACCCTAGACGAAGACAAACGAACTTACAAGTGCTTAGTTGATACTAGGGTTCGGCTAGAAAATTGCGTAATGCTTCTCGAATTACTGAACTCAACACAGCAAGAAAAAGGGAAAAATGGTAAAAGATAGAGCGAAAGCACGGATCGAGGGTTCCTCCCTCTAATTTATTTGACACTGTTCAGTTCTGTTTTGCTCAGTAACGCTTCCTTTCCCTTTCAACCTTCCTCTTCGAAATAAACTCTTTTTAATTAATCAAATCGTAATTATTTCCTTTTCTTTACTCAAAAAATAAAAGAATAAAGGAATATTTTTTTCCAAAATAGTGTGATTAAGTTCGAATTTTATCCAAGTGATTTCAAATTTTAAAAGGAAGACATTGATATAAAGTAACTCAAGCTTTTAGGATACAATATATAAAGAGGGAAATAGTATATAACAAAAATATTAACTATCATATTACATAATGAAGATATTAAATAATATATAACAAAGTAAACTATCCTAACATTTTTAATTGAAAATTATGTTAATTATTTATATTATTTGAGTTTATATCTGATTGTTTTTGTGTCTTTTTCATTAATTTCCTTAAATTACCTATTAAGGATATGATTTTTTGTTAAGATAGCAGTTTCATTGATGATATTCATCATGTCCTTTTATTACTAATAGATAATGGTGCATTCCCCAAACTGTTGTAATAAGAAAACATGGCAATCTAAAAGTTTTAACGTAATATATATATATATATATATATATATATATATATATATATATATAAATAGTATCCCATTAAAAAAAGTCATATATGTATGTAACATCTAAATCGCTTTAAAATATTTATTAGTGTATAAGGAAGATACTATATTATGTTATTGTGAAATATGGATGTTACATAAATATTTATGCTTAATATTTAATTTTTTTTATATACTTCTTCTAGAATTACATCAACACTCATGGAACTTTTCAGTTTACACATTAATAACTCTCCTTTTTGTATATGCACTCTACTTTTTTTAATTATTTAATAAATATTTTACTTTTGTACATTGCATTGATATGTTTAAACAATTTTATAAAAATATGTTCCAGTGTGAAATAATACGACGAGTTATCAAGAATAACATGTGCTAATTTAATTTGAGAAAAAAATATTTTATAAATTTTTTAATACTATTTTAACATAATACATATTATTTTTTCATTAATTTATTATTTTACTAAAATATTTTAAATCTAATAAAAAAATAACACACTTAATGTTAAAATGTTATACAGAAAATCCGTGTTAAGAGATGATTATCCTTTAATTTATTCTTAATATTTTCCTCCTTAAAATTATTTCAAAATCAAAGTGGATGAAGAAAATAGGGAAATTGATTCAGGATTGAAATTCCTTTTGAATATTAGCATTCTCTTTCGTTTTCACTGCTACTTCGTATTTCCATGCTCAGTGTTTACACGGTTGGTGTTGCCAAGCATATATTCATCAGTTTCCCCAGAAACCATCAAAATCGCTTGAAGAAGTCACTCTTTCTTTGCATGTCCATGAATAATCAAAGGGAAGTTCAAAGTGAAACTGAAAGTCACGTGCATTACAACCATACCGATCCCTCCAAATACGCAAGATGGACTGCAAGGTATGCAACTTTCTTCTCTGTAATTCCATTCTCTGTTTTACATTTCTGTAATTTAGCTGCAATTGGTGTGTTGTGATGTTATCTGGGTTTCAGGGAAAGTTTCCAATTTATGTATGCAAGGCCTTGGCAAATAGTCAATGATTTTTACTTGGACATTGTCCGTGCCAACTTGTCTCTGTCACTTCTCTTCGGACCCCAGGTAGGCAATTTTGAAAATTTACCACTTGTAGTATCTGAACCCTAATTTCCGATTCTGATAGGTTCAGTGTAAAATGGAATGTTTGCAATCTTATGAATGGTCAGGGGTGGGGTGTATGTGTGAGTACTGTCTTTAACTATTTGTATGTTAATTCACGGCTTTTTATCAGACAATTCTTGACCACAATGATACTGGAATTGCAGCACTTTCTGATCAGACTGAGTTGGAAAGTGTTGCATCTGAGGATCGCTCTGGGAGATGGGCGAGGACGACGTTCAAAATTATTCTTTCGTATCACGGGGGCTCATTTGATGGGTGGCAAAAACAACCAGGCCTGAACACTGTCCAAAGGCAAGTTGCTCTTCTTACATTTACAGCTTCTGAAGTTTTGTGCTTATTGCAAATGGAACGTCTTACCATTAGTTGGATGGAGTACCTTTTGTTATTACAGATTTATGAAGTAAGCATTTGCGGCTTTTGTCACATATAAGATGCCTTTAACAACTAGCTTTCTCTTTTTGTATTTTGTTGCCTGTGTATATAAAATATCTATGAATATTAGTTGATCTTTAGAATGCATATTGAGACAGGTATGTGACACATTTGAACATGGTAAAAGTGTTTCCTTGTCTTCTCCTTTACTGCTTCGTGCTCGCCATCAGTTTATCTTTTTATTTGATGATAATTCTGCTTCTTGCTCTTGTACTCATCTGTTCACACAGCATTGTAGAAGTGTCACTTGGTAAATTTGTTGATGAAAAGAAAACACAACTGCTCAAGGATAAAGGTTTGCCTATTGAAGGTTGTGCTGTTGTTGCTGGTCGTACAGACAAAGGTGTGACAGGCCTTCAACAAGTCTGTTCTTTCTGTAAGTAAATTCCCTGTTATTAGCAATTATTTTCCCGTGTCCAAGACTTTGTAAACATGAACTGTCACACACTCTCATTTCAGTATGCAAGAACTAAGAAATCTGGAGGCCCAAAGGATTTCTTATAAGTGCAGTATTTGTGTCTAAGATTGTTTGGTACTATTTGACCTCATGTTTATGCACTTATAGTTGTACAAATAGCAGTAGGCATTTTGATTTGGAAATTTCTTACATCAAATATGTTAATATCTGACTTCATTTGATACTGTCTCTTCGATGCCTAGATGTGTATGATGTCTTTGGTTGGTTAAATTTAACATTCACATGTCCTTACCAAAACGTGTTGTTGCTGAACAAGCGGCATCTGAAATGCCTATGGCTTCTTATATCCACATACAGTAATATCTTTGACATTTGGGACCACCAAAATGACTACTGAGTGTGATTCTGTTCTTCGTCCAATCTGATTGGGTACTTTCTGCCTTGGTCTGGCAGAATTTTATTGGATTGCTTGTTTCCTCACAGTGGGTTCCAGTGATATGGGAAACTCTTTGTAGGCTGTGTGAACTTGGATGGTTAGGTTACTTTGTTTTCTAGAGGAAAAATAAATCATATTTGAAACTAGATACACTCTTTTTTACTATTTTCTGGTGAAGATTTAAATTTTTGTGGAAAGTTCTTCTGCTTGATATGGTTCTTGTAAGCCTGTTGTCTACAGTATGGATAGTTCTTTATAGGTTATGCGAGATCTATTAATTTGGTTCTTTTAATGAATACCAAGCTTGGACGCAAGTCCAAGTGCACCAGAAGCTTAAGTGAAACCATAAAGGAAGAAAGAAAGAAGTTATCACCGGCATCAAGTCATAAGGTAGACAGGGACTATAAGAACCATGATTGAAATCATTTATAACATAAATACAACTAATGCCTGATATCGGATTTTGAAAGGACCAAAGAAATCCTTTCTTAAATTTTCAGTGATATGTTCCCATGTTCTTTATGTATAGAAGTAAGAAGAACACTGAAACATTCTTGCATTGGCACAATTTAAAGTATTGTAGGAATGCAGGGTAGTGGGTGAGTGGGTTCTTTTCTAGCATTCTTTGGCTTTGGTTAAGCTTTTTTGCCCGTGATCTAGTGTTCATTATACACAGATACTTGGAAGAAGGATGTTAAGCCTAGAGATATTGAAGATGCTATCAATCAAGCAGCTGTAGGAAAACTTAGAGTCGTATCAGTTTCTGAGGTAATATCCTTTTTGGGAAATCTGCAATGTGAAGCTAATATTTGATATCACATGCCTTGAATCCAAATGAAAAAGAAACCAAGCGAAAACATGGCTTGCAGAATTGAGTTCTTTGACATTCATACTTGATGGAATAGTTATTCTTATAAGATATGACTTATTGTAGGTATCACGTGTATTTCATCCGAATTTCTCTGCCAAATGGAGGCGTTACCTTTATATATTTCCACTCACTGATGGGTACAGGGACCAAGGTAATGACAATGGGGAGTCATGTGACATTTCTAGATATAATGAAATTCATGATTCTTCCAGCAAGGACGAAATAGAAAATCAAGAGAAATCTTATGTGTTCAGCGTAAGCAAGGTAAACCGGCTTTTGCAAAAGTTAGAAGGAAAATTGCTATCCTACAAGATGTTTGCTCGTGATACAAAAGCTTCAAGAAATGAGTAAGAGCTTAATCCTTGAATTTCCAACACTCTCATTCGTCTTCAGTGCACATTATAGAAACTTCCACATAATATTTTGGGGAGGGTAGCAAAACTTAATGGTTGTGTAACTATTATTTGGAATTGAGTCTTAAATGATTTCTATTGTTTCGGATGAATCATACTTAAGTTGTAGCTTTTAGTCTGAGAACTTTTCAATCTAACATCAAAGCCTTTATAGCCAAGATCTCTAGCATTCAATTCTTGCTTTTCTCATTCTTATAAAATAAGTCTCATTTCAGCACTAAGTATGGGTCTATGTATTGTCCATGTACCAAGGTTGAAAGGGCTCTTGCAAGAGGGAGCCTGTTAGAAATATAATATAAAAAGCATTCACGTGTCTTCACTCAAAAGTTTTAGCTTTTGTGATTGTTGTTTCATGAGACGACTTACATATTTGCCTGGGGTTACCATGAATTATAAGAGGGGAATTGCCATTCATTGAATTTGCTGATGACTATCATTCCATTTCAGTGGTCCACCGACTGAGTGTTTTGTTTACCATGCTCGAGCTATGGAAGTCAAACTGCCAACAGCTGTGAGTGCCATGTTACCTTTTTTTTTGTCTTTCCTTTATCTCTTTCTTTTGTTGCCTAGAATTGTTATACTTAAGTGAAATATTTCAGCTCATGTGGCTGTTGGTTATGTGTGGTTAAGCTTGTGGATGTGTCTTGCTCCTGATTGGCAATATTGCTTGGCTTAAAGCTTGCTCCAATAGAGTAGAGGAGGGGTGAATTCATTTTGTTTCTAGCTTAGCTTTGGATTTATTCTTTAAAGTGATTTCGGCAGAAACATGTCTGAGAAACAAAGAGTTTAATTCAAATCATATTCATTAACCATGTCATGAAAAATCAATTATTCATTATATTATTCCTCAGAATAGCCAGGAAATTTTTTTCTAAGTGTATGGGAAATAAGGGCGATTGCCGAGCTGGGTTTTAACTATATTTGACATATGCATCATTAAATCCTTTTATAATATTTTATATAATACGGGAATGTTCTGAGATGTTATCTGTTTTAATCAGATTTATATCTTCTAGAAATGTTAGAAAAGGACTTGAGAACCTTTTGTTCATTCATTAGGTTCTCAATGGTTCTATAATGTTTCCTTCAAATACACACTATGAAATATATAATGGAATCTTTGTTAATCAGCTGAAGACTGTATCATATTACTTCCGTTAGAAGTCTTGGCCATTTAGCTCATTCTGAATTTAAGTGAAATCAACTAAAATAATGTTAATTTGGTCAATCAGCCTCCTACTAAATGTGCTAATATTTCCTAGGATATCCGTTTGTTGGATTTACTGTAACATGCAAGTTATGCAATTTTATCTATGGCTTTCAATATTAACAGATTTCATTTGTTCAGAATATATTTAGTTACTCGCATGATTAATATGCCCTTGACTTTCTCTTCACTTTCTTTTCAAGCATGTATGTAGTTTTAGCAAATATGGGTTTCCAGTGGTTTTCCCATAAATATATTAAACATGCCAAAAAGTATCAATGAGTAGAGTTGTATGCTTTTTGGCTGAGTTCCTGTGATTTTTACATCTGTCCATATTGCATCTTCTGAGACCTCTTTCAAATCATTTGTCCCCCTTAGTGTCAAAAATGTAATTCAACAATCACGTCTAGCTATGATTTTACCCAGACTCCTAAGTTTTACTGTGTACTTTGGTTGTTGAGAACAGAGCTGTATTTATGCTTGATTTCACTCGTTGCATTTTTAGGACTGTGGTGAAGAAACAAAGGCTATGTGTGTTGAGCTGGTAGCTAATCGCTTTCTAAGAAAGGTAACTGATGTGCAAATTTTGCTTTCGATTTATAGCATTGCCTATAAAAGTGTTTTAATTCCCTAATAGTGGAAAATGTCAAGGGTCTGCTTTCCGGCACATAGCTTGTCTTCAATAATCCTGTTATGCCTCATAGTGCTTGCTAAGTATCATTCTCTGGTGTTGTCCTGTAAAAATAATAGTTTTAGTTCCTTTCATTAGAATAATTGGCGTGCTAGATTTGAGCTAAAACTAGCTACTTTTGTGTGATGTGTTTTTATTTATTTATTTTCAATTGCTGGCTTGGTTGGAGCTAATCATATTTTTATAGATGGTTAGGGTGCTTGTGGCAACCTCAATTAGAGAAGCTGCTGCTGGTGCAGAAGATGATGCCTTGATAAAGCTCATGGATGCCACGTGTAGGCGTGCTACTGCTCCTCCAGCACCCCCTGATGGTTTATGTCTAGTTGATGTTGGGTATACTGAATTTGACCCTCAAAAGTGTTTCATTCTGATAGAGTAAAGCCTTGTGCCTTCTATTTCCCATTCCATTTACAGTGTCAGTCACACTTTCAGCTTTTAATCCAAGCTGCATTTTAATGCAATATTTTGCAATTAGATCCCCCGCCATGAAGCTGCATTTTATGCAATATTTTGCAATTAGATCCTCCGCCATGAAGCTGCATTTTATGCAATATTTTGCAACTAGATCCTCCGCCATGAAGCTGCACTAGATTAGTTTTAAAAGTTGGCATTTTGGCTCGACTTTCTTATACATTTAGACTTTTTTTTTTTTATTGTTTTACACATGCAGCTGCAATTGTAGCCTCTTATATATATATATATATAGCTGGGATAGTCCACTTGATAAAATGCACGAGTGTTAACGGTTTAATATATAACTAAAAGAAATAAACCTCTAATAAAAACATTTTTTTAGCGTTATATCAATTTTTTTAATTCATTTTTTTTTAAAATTTAATTTAATAAAACTCACTCATTACCACCAATCATTTGAATCACCTGTATAAAAATGATTCTAGCTTAATCATCGGTCTCAAGCTCGAATTCTGGGTATGCAACTCAGAAGGACAATTTTATCAGTCTTATTGCTCATACTGGGATTGGGTTAGTTTATGTAAAAAATACATATAATCTCATACAAGGGTAATGAAAATTAACAATGTTAACTAATAAAAAATAATAATTTTAAAAATAGTTATTTACTATATATAGGTGGTTCTTGATGGAATAATAATGCAAAACATAATATATTTTTTCTTCACATAAAACATCACACATACAATTAATGTCTAAACAAGAAAAAAAATCCACATATTTTTGAGTAATAAATAAGCAACATAACATTATAAAACTAAATAAATAATAACTTGTATTTTTAATCCTATATGTAGTATATGTTTTAATTGTAATTTAGTCTGTGTAAACTATTTTTTGTTTTATGAAAGTCATGTCTAACTTCCTAAAACTAATTATGGTTTTTTTAGTGTCAACCTAAGATTATCGGTACGTGGTGTGACTTGTGATGGCACATGTACAAGATGTTGTAGTCGTCAAAATTCACTAATTTTGGAAGGTAATAACAAACACAAACTAATAAAGGGTTTGACACTCTGCAACAGCAGACAAAATTTCTATTAGAGTTTCGAACAATGCTTAAAATGGCGCTGACAATAGTCACAACTCGTTATAGTTATTTGTACACTTACGTTTGCTAAATTGTCTCTTGGAAAGAATCAAAACTAACTATATAAACAGAAAACTTGGGGGCCAATACAAGAAGTTGGATTGAATTTATCTTGAACATCAATTTTTTTCTGAGCTGGTGAATACTTTGAAGTGTTCACAAGGAAAAAAAAAAGGATGTCAAGGTTGGTTCAGGAGAAGAAGATAGGTGCAGGACGCGTGGTAGCAGTGGCAATTGAAAATAACAAAACAAGCCAATATGCAGCAAAATGGGCTGTTGATAATCTTCTTCCCAAAGATCAAGCGCTCTTACTGCTCCATGTTAGACAGAGAGCATCTTCCATTCCTACACCAAGTAATCGTCGAACCTACATTTCATATAATTGATTGCTCTATGCCTATATGTATTTGTCTGAAATATGGAAGGCCAATTTTGTGACAATATCTGCACAATGCATTGGTGGTGTTTAATATAATTCCAATTTATTGTTATGTGCACCATGAATTGCTCTTTTTGCAAGAGATATTTTGTGACATACATTGGTGACTTGAATGATTATGAATACAGCGGGAAATCTTGTACCTCTTGATGGCAACGACGATGTGGCTAGAGCATACATGCAACAGATGGACAACGAATCTAAAGAACTTTTCGCTTCGTTTCGGGTCTTCTGCAATAGAAAAAGTGTTAGTTCTGACATATAATTGCTCCTTTCATTTCTTGTGTTCATGCCATTAAGAGGGCTTGCTTTCAGTGAAATGAGATTCAGTTTTGTTGTTGTTCGGAATCTGACTTTTTTACTCTAAATTCGTTTCGTTTTCAAATGTTTTTCTTCTCGATTCAAAACAGATACAATGCAAAGAGGTCTTACTGGATGACGTAGATATAAGCAAGGGATTAATAGAAGGTATTTCTAAATACGCCATCGAGCTTCTGGTACTTGGGGCACCTTCAAGGAGTGGTCTTGTAAGGTAAGAATTCCCTATTCAGCAAACACTAATTCAAACGAGTTTGCTTGATCTCGACCAATCTAACAAACATTAGCAAAAACAATATTGCAATTACAACAATGGTTAATTGGCTAAAGAGGAAAAACACATTGTATGAATTTAACTTTGTTTTAAGATCATATTGAGAGACTTTGGCGTAAGAAGATTAGGTACAACTATGATAATAATGCAGAATTCTAATATTTTGAAATTTTATTTATGACAGAAGATTTAGAACATCGGATGTTCCAAGTCTTGTGTCGAAAGGGGCACCACCATTCTGTACTGTGTACATAATTTCCAAAGGAAAAATCGCATCGGTGAAAACTGCTACTGCTAAACCTCCACCTCGTAACAATACACTGCAACCGCAGCAATCTCTTCAAACTCCTGGGAGAATGGATCCACACCTAACACGCAATCCTGCCCTAGCACGACGTATGCCAATTTCTCTTTTAATCTTTGGCCTGTATATTTTTGTCTAACTTTTTCTAATTTTTGGTAACATTGTTCATAAAACACTGGATTCATATGTATATATGACAGCATCAATGGAGAAGGTACCCTACATTGTCCACCAACAACCAGCAGATGAAGACGACATAATGTAAGTACCACGTGAATCCGTAGTTGGAGTGACATAAAGTTATTATGAAAAAAACATAGCACACTTCAATTTCATAACAAATATATAGATACACAAGCACCCCATCCATATTAGGAAATTTCTTTCACAGTACAAAAGAAAACCAGAAATCATTCTTGATGAGAATGGAGTAGAAACCTTGCATGTTCAAATTTCAAAATCAAATAAGCTGCAATGACATCATTTCCATTTAAGGAGCACAAGAATGCTAATTAGCAACTTCAATGTGTTCTACAATGGAGATGTACATGAGAGTTAGAGATTGATGATTATTAAGCTTCAGAAAGATTTCAGGGCTTACTGAGAGGACTAACTTGATATTCTGTTGACAGATCACCCTTCACAAGACCTGGTAGAGGAGGAAGTTACAGATCGTACGAGTCCTCCATCGCTGACTCTGATATTTCATTCGTGAGCAGTGGAAGGCCTAGTGTTGATAGGATGTTCCCTTCAATGTATGATGAAATGGACTCTTGTATAAATCCCCGGCTTTCAACAGGCTCAGATTTTGATATGAGAAGCTATGGCTCTTCATTCTCAGGAGCCAAATCAATTGATCGTGGTGACTTCTCATTCAGTTCACAAGACAGTGGGACATCAATGTCATCGTCCATATTTTCAGCCTCAGTAAGAACTATAAATATATATATTATAATTAATACGCCAAAACAATCACGATTGATTTTCTAAATGTTTCAAGACCAAGATTTGACAAATATCTTCACTAAACCATAGGATGAAGTGGAAGCTGAAATGAGGAGACTGAAGCTAGAACTGAAGCAGATGGAAATGTACAGTACTGCATGCAAAGAGGCTATGACAGCTAAGCAAAAGGTACCTTACAAATTTTTATTTAGTCGAAACATGCAAATTCTAAGAATACGACTGCCAGGTCATGGAATTGATAAATGTAACCTATTAAATATGTACTGACTTATTGGCACTATTCTCCAAAAGGCACTAGAACTTCAGCGTTGGAAAGTGGAAGAACAAAGGAAAATGGAAGAGGCACGATCAACTGAAGAAATAGCATTGTCAATGGATGAGAAGGAGAAAGCAAAATGTGTAGCTGCCATGGAAGCAGCAGAAACATCTCGAAAAATTGCAGAGTTGGAAGCACGAAAGAGAATGACTGTAGAATCTGGGCATAAGAAGAAGACTACAGATATGTTTTCACACTGTTCCGCCAGGTACAGAAAGTACACTATAGAGGAAATAGAAGAAGCAACGAATTTATTTTCGAACTCTCTCAAGGTCGGTGAAGGTGGTTACGGGCCAGTCTACAGATGTGAACTAGATCACACACCAGTTGCAGTGAAGATATTGAAACCAGATGCAGCTCAGGGACAAGCACAGTTTCAGCAGGAGGTATGGAAAACGAGAACAGAAACTTGTACATGATTTATGTCCAATAGAACCTTTATTATCGTATTTCTATTCATTGTCATTTGAGGTAATCAATGGACTATGGCTGAATGAATGGCTTTTGAATTTGGTGCGTGCAGATTGAAGTGCTAAGTAGCATAAGGCATCCAAATATGGTTCTTCTCCTTGGAGCATGCCCAGAGTTTGGCTGCTTGGTATACGAATATATGGCTAATGGAAGTTTGGATGATTGCCTCTTTCGGAGGGGCAACAAAAGAGCTCTTCCCTGGCAGCTGAGATTCCGAATTGCTGCAGAGATTGCAACTGGGCTCCTTTTCCTACACCAGACAAAGCCAGAACCACTTGTGCACCGTGACTTGAAACCTGGGAATATTTTGCTTGACCGTAACTTCGTGAGCAAGATCAGTGATGTGGGATTGGCCAGGCTTGTTCCGGCTTCAGTTGAAGACAGTGTCACACAGTATCGAATGACATCAACTGCGGGAACTTTCTGTTACATTGACCCTGAGTATCAGCAAACGGGCATGCTGGGAACCAAATCTGACATTTATTCATTGGGGATCATGCTTTTACAGATAATAACAGCAAAGCCACCAATGGGTCTGACTCACCATGTTGAAAGAGCTATTGAGAAGGGAACTTTTGCGGAGATGCTTGACCCAGCCGTTGAGGACTGGCCAATTGAACATGCCTTGCGTTTTGCCCAGCTTGCCTTGGCGTGTGCAGAAATGAAAAGAAAAGATAGACCTGATCTTGCAAAGGTTGTATTGCCCGAGCTCAATAAACTCAGAGACTTTGCTGAAGATAACATGCCCATGATGATGATGTTCGGTGCTCCCACAAGGAGCAACTACAACTACTCAAACTACCCCATTTCCTCAGCTCAAGTGAGTCACTGTCATTAGTTACTTTTTGTTTCTTTAGCTTATATTATGGCCACTAACATCATATTTTTATCTCGTAGAACTCCATGAGTGACGGGTCAACGTCAGGAATGTCCGGATATGAAACCCAGTCAAGCTCACATGATTAATATGCAAAATGCACTTCAACGCCTACCTTAGTTTATCCTAGAGAAACTTACAAGTGTATCCACCATGTCTGTCACAGCCGATTTTTGTGAATATATAAAATATGTAGCTTACAATTTGATTCAACTGAATGCAAAACTACAGTTCTTTAAGTATTAACCTCGTTAAATGTACTAAAGGACAAAACACTTAAAAAGAATTTTGTTAGGGTTTTAATCAGAATAAACACACGTCACGTTTAACTTCTTTTTTTGGGTGAAGGTTGCCTCTACTTTATTCCTCAAATTGCGCCTTACTAAAATCATAGCTCATATTCAGTGGCTAATGCATAAAGGGCACGAACAGTCGAATAGGACAGACAGTATTAAATCATCTCATTCACCTTGAATACTAGTAATAAAATAACCGTGGGAAAAAGATAATCTAGCTAGCGACACCAATTGATCCATATAACAATTCAAGCCGGTTAGAATCATGTCAAGTTTTTATTACTGTATCTAACACGAGCTCTTAATACAAGAATTACAACTAATAACCAATGTAGCAACTACGACTAAAAGCAAGGAGCTACTCCCAATTTCTTGCACTAATATTTGGGATGAAATCAAATGAGATAAACTGATTTTACGATAAAATTATGTGAAGAAATAGGAATGTACGAGACTAATTATCAAAATTTCATTCAAACTTTTAACTTCCAAGCACTGACGATAAGGTGATTACAACTAAGCAGCACCACAAAATCATATCCTTCAGGCAGTTGAGCCAACTAGTTCATTCAACCTGTTAGCTCAGTACCAACTTCTGCGGAGGCTGCATTTGAAGAGGACAGCAAATCAAATAACTTACAAAATCAAACAAAAATGTCAAAAGAAACTATTATCACAGGAAAATTAAGAATATTTTCTTAACGTGTGGGTTTAGAAACTCCAATAATACATTAGCAAGGATGCCCCGTGCTATCAGCAATAGGACTACTCTTATTTTTATGCATTCTACAAGATTACTGAAGAACGCCTTCTGTTCACAGACTTGCCAGCAGCCCTACATCTTCTACACGGCATTTTGACATAACGCAAACACCTAATGATTTAGTTAACTACAGTCTAATAAGAAGTCTTCCATGACAGTGTCACCGTACTCATGAGCAGTGGGAAAACATTAGTTTTATACCAATCATTTCGTGATCATGCGAGTATTGTGCACTATATCCCAAAAATTGGCTTAATTATAAATCCTACATCACACACACATGAGCATCTGATGACCTATCATACCAAACTTACTAACAACTTAAGCGCAAGGAACTAGACACTACATTTCTGTATGTGATCCAAACCCTGATTCTACGAGCCAAAATTTGTAGATATTTCAACTTCTATATCATGATAGATAATCTTAAAGGATTCAGCGTATGATTCAAAAAGTATTTCGTACCAAAATTGTTCTGAAGCAACTCCAACCAACAAGGAAATATAATTTTTAAGCCCATTGATAGGGACATTAATATTTTCAAGATTAATAAATTCTTACCATTGCCAACTCTTCCTCATGTTTTGGAATAAATGCAGTATCAACTTTTCCGTTTCTGAAATCCTGCAATACGATGAATATATCACATATATTAAATTTAGTCGTTTAAACTCTGACTTCTGACCAACAGAAAATATTGCTAAAGGATACATGCTACCAAAAGTACATAAAAGGCACACTAACCTCTATGTCGAGGATAAGTTTATGATAATCAATTGTGGTAGGGACTCCTGTATCAAGACACAAATTATTAATTTAATCGAACTTAAAAAATAGATCTAGAAAATCAGGTTAGTTATAAATCCTACATCACAAGCACACGAGCCTCTGCTCTGAGCCATAACCTACCACACCAAACTGACTAGCATCTGGTGTGTGTAAAAGGATCTAGACTGTAACAATATATTTCCATCTAAACCCAGATTCTGCTAGCCAAAAAACTAAGTATTGCCAGAACTGCAGCATCGTTTTAAAAATCAAGGGTTTAAAATTGGAGATCTTTGAAACGGAGTAAGTTCAATGGATATGATTTCTTGGACCAGAAAACTACAACTCATGAATCTGTTTCAAGCAACAGAAAACGAGGATTTGGTTCTTTATCTTTGTGCAAGCATATTGACCAGGGAGAAAATGACAAGTATTAGATTGTTTCAGCCTATTCAGGCTTCAATCATGCAATGGACCTACAGCAAGCACATTTATTTAAAACAAAATTGAACTTGGTTTAAAATAGAATCAAGATCATCTTCAGATTCTTTTTAAAACTGAAGTGTTTTAACTTGGCAATCTCTGTGACAAAGTTCAAATGATATCCTTTGGGTTAGTCAACTGCACCTCCTTCAATTTGTTTCAAACCACAGAGGGTGAGGACCTAGTTCTTTAATGATGCAAAGGAAAAGTATTTAATTGTTTTGGGTCTTTTTCGGATTCAGGCATGCAACTGACACTAAGTATAGATATTTGACAGAATAATCACGATCATAAAAATCAAATTAACTTACCTGTGATAACTGTGTCATCAAGAGCCCTTTTCATGCGTTCAATGGCTTTTTCTCTATTTGGAGCCCATACAATCAGCTACAAAAAGTTCACAAAGTCAAGACAAGAGTGTGAGTTTTAAACAAATAGCACACTTTACTCATAGTTCCGGGTAGTATCACATCTAAGCTTCCTCACAACATAAATTGAATATAAATTAAAACTGGCATTTAGAATGTATTACATCCTGTTCATTTGATATTTTGAACCTCTTCTATTTTTGTAACCCATTATAACACTCTCCACTTCCGTGGGGAAAAATGACCAATTACAAATCACATACCAATAGGTAATACATTCTCCTTTTAACAAATTCAGTGAATTTAATTTATATTTATTATAACCTGTCATTTCTTCAATCCAAAAGCCCAGACATCAAGAAAAGAAGCCAACATAAAATGCAGTTGGGTTTCCAAGGAAAAGAGCATGACAAATATATTTTTGTATTATATATTGAAGTTGTCATTGATTACATTGAAAAGTATAGCTAAGAAATTTATATACACAGGACAGAAAGAGGTTACACATATTTGATGTCATAGGGATCAAACATAAATTATCTAGTATAACAATCCAGGGTAGGATGACAAATCAAAGCTATAAAAGAGAACAAATAGGCTCACCTTTCCAAGAAGGGAGTCATAGCTTGGAGGAACAACATAATCAGGATAAACATGGCTATCCATTCTGACAAATGGGCCTCCAGATGGCAAGTATGCTGTAATTCTACCTGTTATTCGAGGAAGAAGTTTCCTTCGATCAATAAACTTTCTAAATAAAAGATTGAAAAAACCATAAAATGCAAGCACTTGGCACAACATAATTCAAATGATGGAAAAGCTAATTGACCAAATGATCTAAAATATGTATGAAATCTGTTGCGCTATAAGTAAGCATTAAGCTGTGATTTTGTTTACTTCTGACATAAACTTGCATAAATACATCAAGGCTGGGATACCTGGCCCTGGTCTAAATCCCTTAAAAGCATCTTCTGCATTGATACGACATTCAATAGAATGTCCTCTGAGCACAATATCCTCCTGCGGAAAAAAAATTTAAAATAAGAGTAAGATTCTAAAGAATCAAAAGTAAAATATACATGTATTACCTGTTTGACTCTAAGTTTTTCTCCCATTGCAACACGAATTTGCTCTTCTATCAAATCTGTTGAGGAAATCATCTCTGTCACGGGATGCTCAACCTGACTCAAGAATAAAATAATGGAAATTATTCACAAAAATATTGAAAATTTCCTAGGTTTCATTTCATATAAAACAAGTAATGACATAAATTAGTTTGAACCTGGATACGAGTGTTCATCTCCATGAAGTAAAAGGAACCCCTTTCATCCAAAAGGAACTCCACTGTTCCAACACCTATGTAACCAATAGATGCAGCAGCTGCAACCGCTGCATCTCCCATTGCCTTTCGCAACTCAGGGGTCAGGGCAGGAGACGGTGCTTCTTCCAGCAGTTTCTGATTACGCCTCTGCATGGAAAAAAAAAACACCATTAACAGAATTCATTATGGGTACAACATAAACAGAAAACAGAAACTAAATCATAACAATTTGTCACACGTATCTGCAATTTGTTATCAAGCAATATGAGATATACATAGGAAACTCCATAGTGAACAAAAATATAATTGAAAAAACCATAAAAGAATCATTGTGACAGTGATGGCAGTTGCTTCAATTATTGCCTATAACATTACTTTAGTTTCTCACAATGCAGAGTTATAAAAACAAAATAAAATACTCTAGTCAGAAATGCAAACCATACATATTTTAATTACTTTATGTTCAGTTTTTTATCATTAGTTCACCTATGTCAGAAATTACAAGTTTGAAAATACAGTTATTATTTTATGTTCAATATCATTTTACATAATTTTGGAAAACTAAGCAGACAGATAGAAATGAAGTTCAGTTTGCAGTACCTGGATGCTGCAATCACGTTCTCCAAAGTGAACAACATTACCATATTTATCTGCAAGAACCTGTCATCCATGAAGCACACGGGAGGATTACAACTCCAAACAATCACCAACAATCAGAAAGTATTAATCTTTAAGTAATTCAACAGGACTTAAACACTTAACAATAATAAATTAATTTTGTAATCTGTAACTCAAATCATACAAGGAATTTGTCAAATCAATTATAAGACTAACTGCTTAGTCAATGACCATCACAGCTTTTTCCAACCTGCTTTAACATATAGCCAGAATATGTGGTTAAATAATTAATTGTATTATCCATGAAATTGCCACGAGAACAAAACACAAGAATGAATCAAAGCGAACACGTCAATCACAGTCACAAACAAGAATCAAAGACGCGAACAAGAACAAAGACAAGAATTGGCTGAAGAACCAGCACCGATTGTGAAACCAACCAACAAACACGTCAATCACAAGTGTGACACCAAACAATGAACACGTCAATCACAATTGTGAAACCAGAGTCGTGAAGGAGAGCAAGACCAAGAGATGCGCAGAACCAGTGTCATCAAGAAAAATAGTTCATGATAACATCTGAGATAAATGAAACAGAGAAGAGAGAAAATAACGATGAATGAATCTGTGTATTATTCAATTACTTAATCAATCACAAGTACACTGACTTATAAAGGAGTCATTTACTGACAGCTGCCTAATGTTGACAGTTGTACAAATACACAGAAAACACTTGTACAAAATACAGAGAAAATTCCATAGTATATTACATATCAACTATTTAACTGTAGTATACTAACACTAACAAACATAAAATAAGGAATTTAAAAGGTTAACAACAGTATAAATTATGAAATTTTTTAGGCTTCAGACTTTCATTATTGACTGAATTTAGTAAATCAAATTGAATAATGACATTAATAGTATCTACTTCTGAGCCTCCAAGATAACCAGGACCTTTGTATTTTGATGTAAACAAAAAACAATCAGTTATTACATTTCTCAAATGCAAAAGTTCAAGTTCTTAAGTAAATCCTAATTCGGGTGTTTTCCACATATTCCCTTAAAGATAGCATTACCTGGAACTCAATGTGCCTTGGGTTTTGAATGTACTTCTCCAAATAAACCCCATCATTGCCAAATGCAGCAGCGGCTTCACTCTTAGCTTGCTGCAAATAAATCAAATTGAAAAAAGAAAATCACCAAATATGCATGTCTACTCCACATCAACGGGATAAGCTCTACTAGCCTACAACTATTTACAATTAAAAAAATCATCTCCCTTCCATCAGAATCCATTAGATGGTCTAGCAATAAAACAGCAGTTTTCATTTCAGAACAATTGCTGCAAGAAAGAAACTCCACAAAACCTTGTTCTACCAATTGGCCCCAAGCACATTACTAAGAAATCTTAATTCATTACATAACTAGAAAATAGATGTGGTAAATAACTGTCCTCAAGGTGCAAGCACTCTCGCTTCAGTTTTTTTTCCTTAACCAGATTTTTGAAAAAGGCTGGTTACAAATATAAGGTGATTTGAAGGGTTTTTAGGAGATATGCAAAGCTGCTTCTCAAAATAATCAGAAATTTGATTAAGATTTTGACTTTTTTAAGAGGAAAAAAGAAACTAAACACACTAAGAAATTTTAAAGTGTTATGATTTCAAAACTAAACACACTAAAATATCTGAAAAAATCAAACTCTTGATCATCAAAGTTTCCATACTATAGCTATTACAAAAAATAAGAAACTAAAGATTGTAACTAGTTCCGTAGTGCAGACAACATAAAAAGAAATACCTGCAACAACTTCACAAATTCATCAGGTTCTTTAGCAAGACGCATGCCACGTCCTCCACCACCAGCTGTTGCCTAAGAAACACCAATGTTGCCAGTTTACAAGAAGTTGTTAAACACTCTAAAGAAAAACTTCACAATTCTCTTTTAATCAGAAATGAAATGAATCATGTCGAAACCTGTAGAGACTAAAATTTTTCTTTTCAATGCACCACAAACTAGAATATACCAGATCTCTCACGTACTATCACACTAACGATTGGTCATCTCAAGCATCAAACTAAATATTTAAGGGTGGTCCAATAGACTCAACAAACCTTGCAAGGATAGGCATACTATTTTAGAAAGTAGATTTAAACCAAATTCAACCATAAAAAACCAACTTCCAAGGTAAGATTTTTATCCATTTATATATTAAAATTTGATCACATTTCTAGTCGATGTGAGATTTCCAACCAAAAAAAAAATTCAAAATTGACCATCACTGTAGCTCTATCCATGGCCACAAACAATTACAACATAACCAACCACAAGAACACATTTTGGTCCTAAGCAACAAGTGAGCATAGAGTTCAATCGTTAGGGTTCTACAGCAATATATAAAGGAAAGCAGAATCATGTAAAAAAAGCTGATTTATACAAATGAGTATGATTATTACTACTTTTATCAAGATCAATGTGTTACTACCCTTTCCATTTTTTGCCAGTCTAATTGAGTCAACTATAACCCAACACCAAGTGTATACTTGACAAAGAAAGACTCGACCATAACAATGGTCAACTTACTTTTAGAGACACTGCAAGGAGTAAATAACACAGTTAAGCAACTGAAATTGGCAATCATTACTTTGAAAGAAATATTCCTGAATCATAAACTCTCCTATTTAAACTTCCCTGAAAATGGGATATGTACACAAGTATATGCCTAAAAAGTTGAATATATGTACATGAAACCCTATATAGAAGAACTTCAAGAAAAGTAGTAGAGTTCCAAAACGGATGCAATATGTTATTTCAGCCTGTAGGCTGTAATTACAAAAGTCTGCAGAAGAAAGTCTTTTTTTTTTCCATTTTTACAATATAGTCTCACCCTATTATGGTTATAACTTTTCAAATTCGAAATTATTTTAAGGAAGGCAGAGTAAAGAAAAGGAAACTCAGACATGTTCACTTTTGCCTAACCTCTCATAACCATAACCACTTAAATTAAGGCCTAGAAATGGAGGGTTATACTTGGAGATGAAAATAACTTTTCTCATTGTCACTGTTGGAAAAATACAAGAAACTCAAACACAAATGAAAGTGTGCCAACATAGTAGATACCTCTAACTCAGACATATTACTTTTATGATTCACACATGAGATTATTTTGATGCATAATGCAAGTGTTCAATGATCTACGTCAATCCAAAACATTCGAATTATTCAAATAGGCACGAAACTATAAATACAAAATAATAAAGCAATCTACCTTGATCATCACAGGGTAACCAATCTCATTTGCCAGCCTGATAGCTTCTTCTGTGCTCTGTTCCATAAATTTAATTCATCAAATTGATGTCACAGAATCTGGTATTGGCCTCCAAATTTAACATTGAAGCTACTTATTAACAAGCCTCTAATAATATACCTGTAAAAGACCCTCGCTTCCTGGAACAGTGGGAACACCTGCTTTCTTCATTGTTTCTCTGGCAGTTGATTTGTCACCCATAACCCGAATACTATCAGGCTGAAAGTTTAAACTAAATATTCAGCATTACCATATAACTTGAAAGGGAAATAATAAAATCATTTTTTGTTTTACAGCAGTATGAAATAAATTATCTAAATATACTCAACAGAGAAAACATTAAAAATTAAGATCAATCCATTCAAATAAAATAAAATTTGGGACAATATATAACTTGCAAGCCACCCTTGGCTTGGCCTAAACTATTAAAATGCTTAAAATCTGAACTCTTCAAGCACACTCTGCAAGCACATTTTGCATACAGGTTAAAACTACTATTATTTTAGCCATGTAATGCTTTCAGCAAGCATAGCTCACTAGTTCACTGTTTCTATATATTCTAATACTTCAAATATTTTTATGACTCAGTGTATTTATAGTAATTAGAAATCAAATTACAGGCTTCAAGATAGTTTAAACAGAAGCAAGTTTTAAGATTTATAGGATAGATCGTATAGGCCTCATTCAAACCAGGTGAGTCAATCGTAAAACTCTAAATTAGGAAAATCTCAAGACAAAAAGCATACAAACATGTATTCTACACGCTTCTACACGCTGCATGGTCTACTCACTTTAGGCCCAATAAAGTTGATTCCATGTTCCCAGCACATTTCAACAAACACGGCATTCTCCGCAAGAAAACCATAGCCGGGATGCAACATCGTGCATTTGCGGCTAATAGCAGCAGACAGAACATTCGGAATCAGCAAGTACCTGAACAGAAAGAACAACAAAAATTACATTAACCACACGCAGATAGGAAAACACAAAACAAGCAACCGAAACTAAAAAAATAAAAAAGCTGCCTAACATACGATTGGTTACTCGGCGCTTCGCCAATGCAAACAGCTTCATCAGCCAATTTGACATGAAGCGCGTCCTTATCAATGATGGAGTACACAGCTACGCAAGGAATCCCCATTTCACGAGCGGTTCGAATCACTCGAACCGCAATCTCGCCTCTGTTCGCGATCAGGATCTTCTCACCGCTACAAGTCGCGTGGAGAGCACCACAGTGACGCGTTTGGCGCTGTTTGCGAAGGTGAGTAACCTGACTTACTTGTCTAGGAAACCTCACTCCGTTCGTTCCTGATATGAAACTGCATTGCGAACTCTTAATCCCTCCCTTCCTCCCAGATAAACCCTAGGTTCGTTGTTTTCCATTCAGATCAGATTGAAATTCAGATTTAGAGCAACGGAACAATATTAAAGGAACAAATTAATCAACGGACATTGTTACTGCGAGATTAGGAATTGTAATTTTGCGAGGGAAATGGAAGAAAACGAGAGAGTGCTTACTGAGATGGGAAGAGAAGGCGAGCTAACGGACTTGCATGCGGAGAGTGTGACTTCCATTTCCTGTAAAAAGAAACAGAGAAAGGCAGTGGCGAATGTCCGTGTGAGTGAAATATTTATACACAATGGTTGTGAAGAGGTGGTGAATGGAGCGAGTAATGGTTTACCTATTTGAGATGATAGCAATGGTGAGAGTGTAAGAGAGAATGTGTTATTTGTGTTGTGTTGTGATGGGAGTGAATTTTGATGCCGATGGCGATGGAAACGAGGGAGGTGCCAAATTGAAAGCTCCGCCTAAATCTAAATCTAAATGCAAAAGCTGGTTTAGTTGGACTTTGGCAGTTGGAAGGTAAGAGTGTTCAACTTCTTGCATCTCAACCCTTCATTCAACTTTTATCATTCTACAAAAATGGACTGCTACGTGGCCCACAATAATTGGGTCTCTTTCTGCCTTCAAGCCTGTTTATGTTCAATTTGTTAGAGTAAAAATTAGTTTCTGTATTATAGAAATGAGTTTAACTTATCATGACACAAAACTAGAGTTTGAGTTATTTAAACTAAAAAATAAATAAGTGTATAGTTATATAAAATATTTATATCTTCATTACTTGTATTAGAAGTTAGTAATGAATTACTCTCACATACCGTAATAAAAAAAATCATTAAAATGGAAAGATAAGTTAATTAAAAAAAAATGTAGTCATATAACATTACAGTCGTATACAAATATTTATATTATTGTTATTTGTACTTTTTTTCTTATTGATATCTTGTATCAGTGCAATTCCAGCACAACAAATTTCCCCACCAAACACGAAAATTAAGCAATAGATTTAATAATGTTCCCTTAAGAAAAGCCAATTTCCCTGCTATTTTTAATCTGCACCCTTTATCCAACATCTAATCAATAGTCAAACTGTCTACAAATCATTATTTCCTAATAACGTAAGTATTTTCCTGTATTTAAGGATTTGTGATATGTTAAGGAATGGTATGTTTATGTATTTTGTATGATAAGGAATGGTATGTTTATGAATTTCGTTATTGATTGAATTTAATTTTATGTTGATAGAAAAATTGTGTATTGATTGAGTGTGAATATTAGAATAATATTTAACTTTTAAAATTATATACGAAAACGGATATGGATATGTAAATATTTACATATTTCCTTTAAATGAAAACTCTCTATTTTACATTTACTATCTTGAAGACATTTTCCTTTCATAAAATATAAGTACAAAATACAATTTTAGTCAATAGTTTAAATATAAAAAAAACATTTAACCTAATTTAAAATACATTTTCATTTATTATATTTTAAAATAATTTCACATGTCAATCCCCAGTTGAAGTGCAAAAGTTGAGACTGATCCAGCTAAAAGAGAGTCACGAATTCTGACCATCCAAGCTAGAAATACCTCAAATGCAATTAAGTTATCAAATTCCTTTTAATCTCTTGACAGACTCATTTATATACTAAAACACACTGTGCTCGAACAGAACAGTCACAAGGACCAGGGGTGCGTTTCCGTAAAAGAAATTACTACACATTCACTCGTCTGAGAAGCTTGAGTAAACGTAAAATAATGAACTGTCGATCAAAATTTATATTGAAAAAAATCCGCAATTACAGGTAAATATCTTCAGCACCTCACTCCCCAAGCCCAAAGGCAGGCAAGGGGTTCTGAAGGCAATACTATGAAAAAAATGGACCAAATTTTTGTCATACCATAGCAAACCTATTGACTACCTTCACTATTGGTCACAATCTAACCTTACAACATGCCCTAAAAGTTGAATGAAATATTTACACAAAAAGGCTTACAAGAGAAAGTGGATACACCCCCAAAGGTTGAATTTGAAAGTAAACCTTCTGCCAGCTGGAATAACGATGAATAGAACGAATGGCCTAAAGGAAAACGACGTCATAAATACAGAGAATTTGCAAACATAATGCCTCTTCGAAGGCTTTCACTTGCAGCAGCAAATTTCTTCTCCAAGTCAGCCTCTCCAACTGCATTTGCAGCAGCACGCAACTGGAAAGAAGCAAGACAATCAGAACTCATAATTCGTCAGGCAACTGTATTATCTTTAATTTCCAAATTTGATGAATGACTAAAAATATGTTCAGATACCTTAGAGAATAATCCAGCATACCAATTATATATTCTATAAGCCCATGAAGATAAAATTTGAATATTTTGAAACAGTTAAAGAAGTGCGTCAGGGCACTATGACTTCCTCTGTCCCAAATACATACATAATAGTGTCCCAGGCTATAAATAGTGAAAGAATTTAAAAAGACTGCTAAATATTCAAGAGGTAATTTCTAGCTGGACATTTGTTTACCTGGTTCAAAAACTCATCAAGTCTTCTAGCACTCCGAATGATACTTCCCTCAAAGATGTCAGTCATTTGTATAATATCGGCAAAATTTACTCCCTGGGAGAAAATTTTGAAAGGAAATACCAGCGAAATTATTATTAATATGCCCAAAACAAGTGAATCTTTCATTTTTGTTTCTCCCACTAATACAAGAGAGCACATACCCACCATTATTTTTACTAAGCTGAGATGTGTATGCATGTCGTGCTGTATAAATGAACTTTAGAGCCACAATATATGCAGATCAGCTCATGTTGTAGATACTAAGTATTTCACTAAGGTGACTAGTAGTAGACCAATGATCCAAATGCAGGAAACCTTTGGTTTTGAAACACGGAAAATGCACACAACCACCAATTTGGTGTTGAAATTAAACTATTTTTCACTAGAGGAAGGGGGCATCCAGGATCAAACTTCCACTTAAACCATAAGAGGCTTTGGTGCCAAGTAAATGACTTAAAAGTAGGCAAACATTCAAGCCAAAAAAAATGTTATAACTAACCTTTGACCACGAGTATATTACATCCATCAAGTATGGCCTTACTGTTGATTCAACATACTCATCCACATTTATATCCAATTTGCATTCATGTTGAATCTGTGACAAATGGTAATCTCATTTATATTTTAATTCAGAACTCCCGAAAGATTTAAGTGACTAAACACCTACTTCTGCTATCCTTCTTGCACTATCTTGAAGTTGTTGCAAGGGCCTTGCAAGCTCTGTTCTTAGTTGTATCTGCTCATTTGATTTATCTCCCGGGATGAAACAACTTGCAAGAGCAGCAACTTGATGGTGGTCAAGGTCATTAAAAGTACCTAATGGGGGAAAAGAAGAAAAACGCATTACAAACATAATGAACTACAAATTATACAGAAAGCAGAATGAGGAAACAACTATTAATTCACCATTAAACATCAATTCAGTAACAAGGAGTTCATCCCCCGTGTCAACCAAGCAGGCTGCCCGTCCCTTCAACTGAACTACACCATCACCATCAATATGACCAAGCTTCTTTAAGACTCGGGAGCGATTCTTTAATTCTTCACGAAATTTTTGTAGCTGAAAATTTTAGCAATTTTATTTCTATAAACATTGAACCGATCAAAACAACAACTAAATCATGCAAACGGTTATTCAAAAAATTAAATGGACTGTAGTTATCAGTAATAGTCCACTCAATTTGTCATCAATAAAATCTCCTCATTAACAATCCACCAACTGATAAGTTGTTAATCTGCATGAAGCTTCATGGATACTGGACGCACAAAAATGGATGGCAGACACAATCGAGTAAATTCACATTCGGTTCCAAACTTCTAATATGTGTTCTGGATTAATAAGTAAATCTAGCAAAGAAAGACACTTTCGCAAAGTCATACCTGAGAATCCCGCATTTTTGTCCTCAGTTGCTGAATTTCATGATTCACTTCTGCTTTCCTCTCAAAGCATTTAATTTGATCCACATCTTGGCGCTACTCGTAACAGCATTAAGGTAACATTAAAATCAAAGGAAAGGCAAATCATATTTATAACAAAAAGGATAGTGAAAATGGAGTTCATTAGCAAACCTTATGCATAGGATGAGCAAACATTTTCTTCTCAATTTCCTCTATTTGATTAACTAGTTCAACTATCTCCGAGTCACGTACGTCCATGTCCTAAAAATATTATTTTAAAGAAACAACATAAATAATATTTGATTCAGTAGAGTTAAAGACCACTGAAGCTTAACGGCTCTGACTTGCTCTCTATAATAATTGGAAAATGATGCACCCATCAAACCTTTGACTAGATATTAAAAAAAGATTATATTTTATTTTAGTAGTAATCATGAGGTTAAAGAATTTTAACCACTCAGAAGGAGAATGAAATAGAGAGGTTACAAGGTAAATGCAATAAAGGAGACTCTTAGAGCATGTACTTAGCTATTCTGTGGCAAGATCAACTACAAAAACAAGCTCACATTGCCTCCAATTATTTCTTCCATAAGATGACCAAACAACATATTGAGATAGCTTGTCATTTCATAAGAAAAAAGCTGAAGTCTAGAGACATCACCATTAGATTTGTCAAAGCTTGTGAAAAATTGGCTATCGTGTTCATCAAGTCTCCAAGAGACCAAGGATCAATCATATTTGCATCAAGCTAAGTTCATTCTACTAGACTCCAGCCAGATGGGGATTGTTATAATTATAGGAAAAAAATAGCAAATCCCATATAATCACGATTATCTAAAATATATATGTATTATTATTAAGCACACTTTTTTATTTATTTCAGTATCATATCTTTGCTATTTTAGGATATCAAACTCTCTATTTATTATATTGATTCTTTTTCCCAATACAAATCAAGCATTTCTATTGTCTCATAAACATATTGTTTCAGCTTAATGTCTCTCTCTTCCCTATAGTTGACATTAATAAAAGCTTCTCTGACATAGTTCACGCAAATAGCATGATTCTAGTACCAAGTGAACAATTTTGAAGATCATTGCTGAATAACTTAACCATTCTAACTCTTATTAAAAAAACAAAATAACATACAATCAACTAGCAACGTCTGTGTGTGGAAAATAAATACCTTTACAGGGTTAAGCTTTGGAAGACCTCCTGGAAAACGATTGACAAGCTCCTGTACAGCAAGCAGTACACTCTGCCTTGCTTCCAAGGGTCGAAGATCAGAAGGTATAGATACCCTCAGTTTACCAAGAGTGGATATTAATGGTAATTGAACAGGGACCTATTACAAAAGGAGCAGCCAAGAAAAAAATAACAAGTTTTTCAGATAAAAGAAAAGTTAGATAAGACACTAAAAAATCATGTAACAGTTTGAAATAGCAACTTACCACATGCATTTCACCTTTCTCTCCAGGGCGAGGTGGACATGGTTTTGGCCGTGAATTGTTTTCAGTTGAACAAGGTGAACAATGAAGTAAAGTATCGACTATATAACCACCACCGGAAGGTTTTTTAACAACATTGACTACAACACCCCAACCCCAATCAGTTCCACCTTCTCTGATTTTGACCTAAAAGGTTAAAAAGTGCATTCTAACTCAGTAAAGCATAAGATAAGGAAAAGGATTACAAGACAAAGTAAACAAGAACATAAAAAATGACAAATTGTAGGCAAAGACAGTAAAGGGGTGCAAAAAAATAAAATAAAACAGATATATAATATATAATATATCTACAAACCAATATTTACACTGTTGCTAAAGAAAAACTGTAGAAGCATAAAATAATTCAAAATATTTCCATGCTGATGCATTATAATACAATATGACATACCAATCGACCAGGGACCAGAAAATAAAGGATTATTTCTGGCCTAATTATTTTTGCCATCATCTTCTTCTCCAACTGTGCTATTTCCAATTTTAGCTTATGATACTCAGACACTTCAGCCTACACAAATCATAATAAAACAAAATACCAATATCAATAGAAAACCACACATAATTAAGAAAACTAAACTAAATGCCAAGGAACAGAAATTACCTCCCCTGAAGCATCAAGCAAGTTTACCTCCTGCTCCAGCTTTGACACCCTTTTCTTTATATCTGGTAAGGCCTGAACAAGAATAAGAATATGCTAGTAAGATATAGATCTCAGTGCAATAAATACTAATAAGATTTTGAAGGAAATGGTTCAGTATAAACCTTTTCATACTGAAATTGGTGAAATGAATTTCGTATTACGTGTTCAGCAGTGAACTGACCCTCAGCACGGCTCATCAAATTTAAAATTGAGTAATAGCTAAGCCTGAAAGTACTAACTAAAGGAGCAGGTTTACCCAAAACCATGTCTTTGAGGTTATTCATTTCCATCTACATAAAATAATCATATAAAAATGTAAGTTGTCAACGTAAAACTAATTAGTTATCAAATAAGGAACTGTTGTATAGATAACAGATATTAAAAAACTGAACAAGATATACAGCAACAAACTTAGAGTCTCATTGGCATGCCACGTGAGTGAGTTATAAACAAAACAGAACACAAATTACACTAATCGATTTTCACACCAAAAATAAACAGATTCTGTTTTCATAAATGTATGAAGGGAAAATAGAACAGAAGCAAATATATACATGTCACAACTAACCAACCCAGTAACTTCCTCGTTCATAAGGTGACAAATAACACAACTAAATAGTACCATGTTCTATCTCAAAAGAATAACATTAAATAAACTACTTGACTTAAATTAGATTAAATGACTTCCTTAAAAAAACAAAAAAAAAAAAAAAACAAAACAAAACCAATGGCTTGATGTATTCAAAATACTTTACTAGCTAATTAGTTTCTGTGAAGAACTCTTTCACATTTAACAATTTAATCGCATTTTTGCTTTAAACAATCAATTGAAAGCTGGTTCAAAACGAATTCAAGCTTATGCATTGAATCTACACCAGACCAACTTAATAGATAGAATTTTTTACCTTCCTGCATATGCATTTGTAATAAAAAGGGTATTTTCTAAATGAAATGCATTGGGTCATTTAATAGTTTGCCCGGTGTGCAATTTTTTTTTATACAGCTATGGGTACACAGTACATTACTCTGTCCGATGTGCTATATGTAGGGGTAGACACAGTGTACTATTGTAAAGTCTTAATACTTAATACAAATTAAAAAAAAAAAAGTTAACTTAATTCCGGATTTAAATGTAATGAATAATGAATATATAAAACCACTAGAAGATACTTAGTCAAACTCACATTCTCATTTTGAATATAAAAAAAAAATTGCATTAATTTTGCGATAATGTTTAAACAAATCTTATTTTTTACCATGTTCCCAATTATAAAAAATCCTATTCTAGTGGCAAGAAAGACATTCAATGGTGTGCATAATTTCATTTTATTTTCTTTATTCTCAAAAGACATACAAAACGTAATATTATGTAAAAAAGTGCGTACAATACTTAAACGACATATAAATGTATAGACACACATACTATTATTGGTATCTACTTCAAAGTGCTAATAATAATGAAATTGAATTATATGAAATCTACATAGAGAGCATATTCTGCCAATGTCTTCATAAATTTTTAACTAATCTTCATTTAAACAAATGACTTTTATTCACCTATACATGAGTTTCATTTAAAGATGTTCCACACTGAATACCATTACTTTCTTTTATTATATCATATTACCTATTCTTATGTTAAATAGAATTTGGAGTCCACTAAACTTTCTGCGCGTTTTCCCATATTTGATGTGTAATATACTTAATATTTACTTATCTTTTATTTTAAATTATTTTGGATAAAATTTGGAAAAGTAAGAGTTTTCAAATAATTTCTTTTAGAAAATATGGATGTGGATTCCGGTCCATTTATTTGTTTGAAGTTAGATCTAAAAAAATTCAAAATTGATTTATTTTAGAAAATATGCATTTGGATTAAATTCCAATCCAATTATTTGCTCTTGTAATGATGGATTGGATCAGTCCAGTAATGGAACAAAATGAATCTAACGGATTTTTTGTCGCCTCCCATTACAAGAGAAACTTTTGTTAAGAGCTATTAGGGTGTAGTTTCCCTCGGCTTTTAATTTACTTTACTGTTACAGCAGTTCGAAACTATTGGCTATTGCACTCAGTAATATACAAACCAGTTGTAACTTACATATACTTGGGAATGAATTTAATTGGACCAAAAACAGAAACTACCCTCAAACTGCTCCCACTACCCAAAACTCAATAAGAACTATAAGCCATATTGCTAGGGTTTTAATTCAGATTAAGTCTTATCTTTTTTCACCAGATTTTATGACCAAGGCAACAGCTGCATAGATGCGGTATCTTCCTCTCCAAGTCATGAATCCAATTATCTAAATGTGCGTCCAGTTCCAGAGTTTCACAATTCATATGCAAAAACAAACTGCTACAAGAACACACCAAGAACTAGTACCAGGTTGACGATGCACCATGGCAGAGAGATGCCCGCACTCATTGTGATGAGAGCTTCCGTAGCAGTCCCACGGTTGCAACTGTAGTGGCCAGTTGTAGCAGCCAAGAGAGCACCTTATCCTGAAAATGTGTCACCCATTGACTCATTTGATGCATCTCTCAAACTAATCTCTTCCGGACACCTATGGTGGTGAGTTTGTGGCCATCTTTGGTGGCACACAACCACTCTGCAGTACTATGTCTAGGATTGCAGGAGGCTTTTGAGAGAAGATATAGCTCGAATATGTGAGGAGGTGGCTATCTGGGTTTTAAAACATTGACTGGACACATTACCTAGTTGAGAGGTGAGTCAATCAACGTAATCCTACACAATGTCATTATTTTCTAAACCTTTTCCTATTACATAACATCATTATTTTCTAAACCTTCTCCTAGACAACAAAAGAAAGGACGATGGCTTTCAAGAATAGACTTGAAATAAGCCAACTTGTGTTGGACATAAGAGGATAGATGTGTATGATTTCAGATGTTGGTGGAGTAGGAACTACACTATTTTATTTTTTTTTTGTTAGGAAACCAACAACACAAGCCTTATCCCAAACTAGGTGATAGAACACCACACCACAAGGCTAAGAAAAAGAAGGAAGGATTCAAAACAGCAACAAAAAGAAAGAGATCTAATAGTGGAATCTCATGCAAAAGCTCTCCAATTTAGGTAACAGAAAACAAATTTGACCACCAAAATACTCACCTGTTCATCAATCATTATGATACAGATTCCCCGCTCATCTTTGCCTCGACGCCCAGCCCTTCCACTCATCTGAAGGAACAAATCACTAATAATAATAACGTGGGCACCAGAATGAATATATTAACAACAACCATCACTCAAAAATATATCATCTCTCACCTGTATATATTCACCAGATCCAATATATCGGTGACTATCACCGTCCCACTTCTTAACAGCAGTGAATACTACTGTTTTTGCTGGCATATTCAAACCCATGGCAAACTGAAAAAAAAATGCAAGAGGCTCATTCTAGTAGTAACAGAAAAAGAAAGAAAGAAATCAGAAGCTGGATAAAATCTTACAGTTTCAGTAGCAAATAGGGCTTTTACAAGACCTTCCTGGAAAAGAAGCTCAACCAATTCTTTGATAACAGGAAGAAGTCCAGAATGATGGACAGCAATCCCTCGCTGAAGAAGAGGCAACATCAGCTCAATAGCAGGTAAGCACCTGTCTTCCTCATTCAAACATAGCATTGCATTTCGAAAAACTTGCTCCACTGTTTCCTTTTCTTCTGGGGTGTTGAAGTCAAGCTTGGACATAGACATTGCATGCTGTTCACACTCTCTTCTACTGAAGCTAAAGATGATAACAGGTTGGAATTTCCGTTCCATTATCATCTGGAAAATAAAGAAACACACTAGCTCAAATAAAGACCAAGCACTAGTTCCTTTAATTGAGTAGTTTATTGAGACAAGAAAAATAGGCAAATTTATCTGTAAGAAACTGATTTTTTTTTATCTAACTTGATAAACTAACCATCTGATCTGTGTATTTTCAATTCAAATCCAGTGACTAGGTAAGGATTGGATATTTTTTTTATCAACCGTAATGTACGTGGGATAAAAAGTTGTTCATTATTTTTTGTAGCTAGTTTGAGTATTTTTGCTGCCTTGTAGCATTTCTTTGTCCAGTTCCATAACCAGTTCTGAAATCAAACAGCTAACAACAAGTTTTGTGGTGTGCCTTACATTTTTGCAAATTAAACTGACCCGTTAGTTGTTTTCATACACTATACATGACAACTCAGAAATGAATTAAAATAAGTTCATAAACATATGCTGGTTATTTTTTTAAATTCTTCCAAACACTTTAGCCCTATTTTGATGAAGAAAATAAGCACAAGAAAAGAAAATAAGAAGATAAAACGAATCAATATTTCTCACGGGTTAAATAAGCTTATGCATAACACGTTATAGAGGCTTTCACATTTTATTTTTAATATAATTGATTTAAATTACATAGTGTTTCATTGGAGGGAAATAGAAGGGAGGGAAAGGATTTTTTAAAACTTTTGTAACAAGTCCAACTTGTAAAAGGAGAGGGAAATGGATGGGAGAAAAATCCCTACTTATGTTTTCAATGTAAAATTGTACATATAGAGAAGCAAATTATTTTTTAAATCTCCTACCCTCGTTTTGAGAACCAAACAAGCAAATGCCTACTTAATATCCCTATCCTCCACTCAACCAAACATAATTTCTGGTCAAAATCCCTCTCCTCCCTTCCGTTAGTCTAACTCAACCACACGAAATTACTTTGTAAGGTGAGGTTTATACCTAATTATATACTCTAAACTGACTTTATCCATAGTTGATAAAGGACTTCCACCACACCTGTTCATGTTCATGCCAAGGTATATACATCTCAAATGTGAGATTAGACACTAACGGGTGACCCGATAGCGAATGGAATTATATACATATCGCTACAATAAACTCTAATGATGGACTCTGATATTATGATAAAAAGACTTTAAGCCTAACTCAACCCTACCATACATCTATTTATATATTATAAATAAGTCTAATCTCTAGTCATGGGACTTTCAACAAACCCAAATAAGTCGTAAATGACCACTCCAAAGTCGACGTAAATAAAAAAAAATTAAAAAAAAGAAAAAACTATGAAAACAAAATAGAGGATACCAATACTTAACATGCAGATATACTCATTTATGGTTAATAAAATTGTCATGCTGTGAACAACATATCATTTGATCAAGAACAACAACAAACAATAGTGTCAAACTAACCTTAACAATTTTGTAAATGTCAGAACCACCAGAAGTATTGCCACCTCTCCCACCTCTTCCACCGCTTTTCCCACCTCTCCTCCCATCAGCTGAATTCTGCTTCCCGAAAGTATCATGCAGCTTCAGAAAATTGTCCTCCCTGAACTGCTCATTTTCATCTACAACCAAGTACAGCCCACTCCCTCCGATGGGAAACGCATAGTGTTGCAACGGCGTAGGCCTAAAATCAGTGTACACAACGTGACAAGGCTGCTTGTGGATATTACAAATCCACTCCGCAAATTCGGTTGCATTAGACATGGTTGCGGAAAGAAACACCATCTTAATCGCCGGAGGCAGAAAAATTATACTCTCTTCCCATACAACGCCTCGTTCTCGATCCTTCATGTAGTGAATTTCATCGAATATAACCCACGCCACTTCTTTCAGGACTTCGGAACCTCGGTAGAGCATACCACGGAGAATCTCGGTGGTCATGACGAGACAAGTGGCGTTCGGTGAGAGCGTGACGTCGCCAGTCATGAGGCCGACGTCGGTGAACTCCTGGCTGAGCTCACGATACTTCTGGTTGCTGAGGGCCTTGAGCGGAGACGTGTAGATGACACGCTGCCGGTCGCGGAAGGACATGGCAATGGCGTATTCGGCGACGGCGGTTTTGCCAGCAGAGGTGTGGGCGGAGACGAGAACGGACTCGTTGCGCTCCAAACACGCGATGGAGACCTGTTGGAAGGGGTCGAGTGTGAAGGGATACGACTTCGCCATGGGACCCTTGTGGAGAGGATTCGAGAGAGTTCCGTGCAGCTCGGAGTCCTTGCTTGAGACATAACCGCTCGGAACGGCGACCTCGTGCACGCAAGTGCGCTCAGCGCTGCGAGCTCGTTTCGGCTTCGATGCCGTGTCTGGGACTGTAACTGGTAGTTCGGGTTCTCTTCGCTTTCCCAACGACGGTGATTCCTTCTGCTCGTTCTCCATTTCCATCGAGCTTGGGCGAGTGCTGTTACCGGCGAAGTTTGAATCTAACGGTGAACACGCGGGGAAGTGTAACTGTGTTTGATTTTCAGGCCGAAACCCTAACTTGTGCGCGTGTCCACAATTTTGTTAATTTCAGTGCCTGTTTCGTTTATTCGCCTTCGATCTTGCTTCGCTGCGATTGTGGGCTTGGAGTGGAATGAGAGGCCCAAAAATATAATGTAATAAAATAATGGATGTCATAAAATTATAATAAATAAATTTTAACTAGTTTTATTTTACTTTATTTCACCATTTCTTAAGATAAATCAAGTTAATTTAAATATAAGTAATATCTCAAATAAATATGGATAATATTAATTTATAAATTACTACACTTCTTATATTAAATACCCTTCATTAATAATGTAAATCAAACTGAAATTATATATTTTAAATTAACTAAACACACTTTTTGACACATTTTATTTCATTAAGTGAAGTTCTTAAAATCATTACAATTGAAGGATTTGAAGTTTTTGTTTAATGTCTTTTTTTCTTATAATCCTATGATTTTCAATAAAATAAATGTAAAAAAAAAAATATGAAGACTGTGTTTGGCTCGTTTGAAATTTTGTTAACATTAATGTTTTTCATATATTGAATTTTGTTAACATTTTTTTAATACAGAAAAATGGTAAACATAAGAACATATTACTTGTATCTTATTTGCCTAAAATCTGGCATGTATACGTATTAAAATAATATTAAACCGTTCAACAATTTCATTGATTTAAGAGCTTAATGACGCGTACTTGACGAAAATGTTTTAGAATAAATTAATAAAAAAAAGTTAGTAAAAAAAGGTTGTCGTTCCTTTCAAAGTAATTATCGTAACTACCAGCAAAATTTTAATATTTTGTGGGTCAAATATTTATATGAATTTACTTTACATTGTTAGTGCCTAAACTGTCTTCTTGAGTTTTTTTCTATTTTGATGTAATTTTGTAAAAAACAAAATTTTCAGAATAAATGTATTTATAAAGAAAAATACAAGTATGGGTAGGTAATTATGAATAAGTAGACTTTGAAATCTACATTTTCGCATTCAAGAAATTATATTTACACAGAAAGGGTTTCTCCCGACAAATTCAAGGAGACGGGTATATCTTTCTAGTAAATAATAAAATAAAAAATATAGGTAAAATTTAATTATTACTCAATGAATGTTATTTCATTTTATTGTTATGTATTCGTTGCATTCTACACAAGTTCTGTTTCTCCTTTGGTCCCTCTGGTTTTATTCGCGATTCCTTTGTGCTGAGTTCTGGGGGTGGTGTAAGGTGGTTGGTTCATCTTCTAGGTCTGACATCGAGTATATGTGTTTGTTTAAGTTTTTTTCATTTAGATTGCATTTTGAATTGTCAAGAAGCAAACCTAATATTAAAATCCGGTTTAAAAGGTTGTCTTATTTTAAAATAGGTTTAATACATAATTTCGTTCTTTTTTATTGGAGGTTTGATTCAAAATAATCTTATTTTTAAACAAAATTCATTAAGGTTTCATATTTCATTAAAAATTTTCAATATCGTTCTTTTGGCAGATGACGTTAAAATTATAACGGTACAGATGCTAGCATGGCCAAACGTTGATGAGTTGTTTAAAACGAAACTTACGTGGCTCTGTGATGTCATTTAAATATGTAAATACTTAAGATAAAATTAAAAAATGACATAAAAGAGGTTAAAGTAAAAAACCCTTACCCTTATCTAATTACGCCAATTTCTAGGTTTTCGCTGTTTTGAAAGTGGTGGTTTCTATTCATTGTATTGTTAATTCCTTGAAGGTGCAGGTGGAACTTCGTACTGAGGTGAGGTATGGGGTCATTATCTGAGTCTAATTAATTGATGTTGTTGATGTTTTATTTGGAGGTAAAGGTTTAATTTGTTTTGTGTTAAATAGGTATTTTCATCTATTGACTATGATTTTAGGGCATAAAAAGTTGTTTTTTATTTTCATCGATTTCCCATGTTTTCCACCAGGACTGCATCGACCTCTGGCTCTGCTCTCACAAAACCTACCCCGTTTATCGCCGAGACCTTGACTCTCCCCCAGACGACCAACCTCTCAAACCCGGTGACGTCATTGTTTCCTCAGCCAGCGGCGAGATATGCGTTGATGTGAGAGAAGAAGATGGCCTTGAGTGTGGTCGTGAACATGTTTGTGATAACAATCAAGATCAACAACAACAGTAGGAACAAACTGAACCTGGACGTAGTCGTGGTTTAGGACAGGAACATGAGGTTGTTGATGCACACGAGGAACAAATGTTTGTACGGTCTCATTCCACCGGGCACTCCATAGTTATGATTAGAAGGGAGGGGGTTGACGAGGGAAAGAATGACGATGACAAATACACGTTGAGATTGCCGGAGCATGTTTTGAGAGCGAACCGTAAACATAATTTTACGAGGAGTTGTGCGAGTTTTAAGTATATGACTAAGCTTGATGCTCCTCTACCTTGCAGTAATTGTGGGTTTGTTCAAACCCCATCACCCAGTTGCTCCTCCTCCCCAACTCATACTCAGAGACCTTAAACACTGCATCTTAAATTTTAGAGTTTTCTCTTATGTTTTTTAAGTTTTTGCTGCATATAATTTGAGATAGAAGGCAATGGTTTGAGGTAAATGGTTCTTGTAAAGTAGATAGGCAATGTGCATTATGGTAAGCGATATATTCATGAGTTGGAAGGTTTTTACGTGTTTTTGTCTTTGGCCAAAACTAGGATGTCGGGTTTTTGCAAAGTTGGGAGCCTTTTCAGTGAAATAACTTCCTCCATGGACGAAGGAAAACAACACCATCTATCATACTCTTGCTTATACCTTTTGAAAGTCGCCATGCTTCTGCTAAGAAAATATTCCAAACTACATTATGTAAGGGTTTTTTACTTTAGCCTCTTTTATGTAATTTTTTATTTTTATCTTAAGTATTTACATATTTAAATAACATCAGAGAGCCACATAACGTTTTAAACAGTTCATCAACGTTTTGCCATGCTAGCATTTATACCATTATAATTTTAACGTCGTCTGACAAAAAAGGACGATATTGAATAACTTTTAATGAAATATGGGACCTTAGTGAACTTTTTTCAAAGGTGGGATCATTTTGAACCAAACCACCAAAAGAAGGAACCAAATGATGTATTAAACCTTTAAAATATAGTTAAAGAGTTCATTATATTTTAAAATTTGGTAAAGAAAATTGCGAAATTTCAAACCTAACTAAATTTCAAACCGGTTTTTAAATCTAACATAATTTTAAAATTTCGATTTAAAAAGTTGCCCAATTTAAAAATCTAATGTAAGAAGTTGTTAAATTTTAAAATCCATTGAAAAAATTTATCGAATTTTAACTTTTGATTAAGATACTAATTGAATTTTGAAATACGCTAAAGGCTTGATCAAATTTCAATTCAGTGACTTTCTTGATAAGATTTTAAATTTATTTATTTTACAATATTTTGAATTTTGGTTATTATTTACACTGAATTTCAAATTCTGATTACTACATTCATGGAATTTCAAAACTCGATTACGACATCCACCGAATTTTAAATTCAGGTAACTTCTTTGCTCTTTTTTTTTTTTCATTTTTTTAAAGTTTTTTTTTTTTTTTGCTTTTAACTTTATTTTTCAATTTGCTAGAATTTTGTTTTTGAAAATTTGTTGAGGTATTATTATCAATGAAGTGAGGTATCGAGTAGCAAAGATGTTATATTACATGTGATTATATTGTAAGATGAAAGATAATTCTTTCATTTTTCATTGATTCACAAGTAAATTCCAGTTTCTTGTTATATTTCTCTTATTTCATCAATAAAGTGTGTCACGAAGATTATACAAATAATTTTATAAGGATCAAATAATTGTCACATAGTAACTTAATTGACTAGGTTTAAGGGATTTCTTTTCATTTTGAATTTGTTCTTGTAAGTGTAAGATTTGATAAAAGTACTCATGATCATAAAAGAAAGATGTTTGTTTTGATAAGATTTCAAAGGGATGAAAAATACAAGAAATACAAACATAATGTTAAACCAAGTATATATTACACAAAAAAAATTGAATGTTCTTTTAAGTAGAAAAAGAAACCAAATTCTAATGGAAAGAGACAAGTATTAAAAGTTATATGCAGATGTGATAACCATTTGACACGACACAAAGTTTAGTATTATTCTTTTGTTGAGAGGTTAAATCTCATTGAACATACGTCCCTTAAGATGGTTGAGAACTAAATTACAACCTCCTGATAAGGTTAAATCATGATAAATATATAGTAGTAAATTGTTGAATACATTTAATGTTATTTCCTTTATGAATACAACATATAAAACCAACAAATATCAACTTTCATTACTTGTGCATTCGTGAATAAAAATAATAATTTCACTAGCTTTGGAAATGATTAAAAAATTATTTTTGATAGTCCACCCATAGGGACCATCTTAGACCACCGCCAAAACTCAACACGAAGGGACCATGAAAAAAACCAAAGCAACCACGAGAGAGACCACAAAGGAGAAGCAAAAGAACGAAGCTTGTACAAGACCGAAGTGAACTTGTGGATACAAGATGTAGTAAATATACAACAATAGAATTAAATGACATTTGATAAACAGTAGCTATATTGCTTATCTACCTTTTTGTTTTTTTTTTTCTTTTTTTCATTTCATGAAAGGTATATCAGTCCACTTGGAGGTACAGGTGGAAGGTTGAAGGTGCAGGAAGATGCAATCTCAATAACATTATTTTGCCCGAACAATATAAGTTTTATTCCGTGACAGATATGCGTACTAAAAATATATTTTGCTTAACTCTACCTCTCATAAGTTTACCTAAAATCTTTGTATGAATTTCATACACAATTTGGGCATACCAACTTAGTTGTTTTAATATTTTACATTTAAAAGAATTAAACCTGATTATCGGGCAGTTGCCAACTTCATCAAGATTGGTTCTAAACATAAAGTTAATCGTTTAAAGTTTTATTCGTTGCATGCATAGCTGTTGACAGTCATTTCGACAGAGCTTGAACAAAATGCTGAAACTTGAACAACATGCCGAAACATTGCGTTAGAACAAGACAATCAATTTCAAATGTGTTTAAAATCATGCCCATAATTATGAAATATCAATTTTTAAAGTGCAAATACCGTGTTTAAAATTTGGTATAGAAACTGCTACTGCAAAGCTAGAATTTCATGCCAAGACAATTAAGCACGTCTATGTTTTCTGAAGCAATAGGATTATTTAAGTACCGAGCAAAGTTTACATACAAAATTGAGTTATAAGAAAAGGCAACAATCTTTGTATCTTCTAAAATTTGACAGCAATGTATAAATTGAATCAGAGATGTGTGCTTTTTACGACTTGTTGTAGCTAAAACAAAATGTATAAATTGAACAGAGGTGTTTGTTTGGTACAACTTGTTTTGCTACACAAAAAACACAAAAAACAAGTCACAATGCTCGAAATGTTTCACTAAATTTTTTTCTTAGTGGAAATGACAAAAAGATATACCAATTTGTCAACTCTAGAAACAAGGCTCTCAGATCACCAGTAAGAAATCTCATGATCATAAATTCAACGCAACACAGCATAAAATTTACAAAGTATCGTAGACTCTAGAACTATTACAAAAGAGTTTCATAAAATTTTCTCAATCCTATAATCTTTCCTGCTCAAATCAAACCAAAAAATGTTTATCTTTGCTAAGGGGCACCACCCAAACCGAAGTTCAAAATGAAAAAATATTTTAACACTTTCGGGTAATCAGAAGAAATAGCACAATTGAAAAAACCCCAAATTTGGCCCTGAAATATCATATGAACTTAATTTGGTAGTAAAAAGCGCAAACAGGGTTTGGTTTGATACAAATCAAACACCGTTAAACTATTAACATTACAAAACCACAAGAATAGTGCCTCCCCCAAATAAACCATGAAACATGACTGCAAAATCCAATACCCTAAAGATAGTAAAAAAACAAACACGGTAATTTTCCCACCTGCTAAACCAAAGATAAAGACCATACTATATAGAAGTCACATACCAGTTAAATAATAATAATAAAAAAACTCAGGTTCAATTCCATTGATCAAACCATTTCCAATTATCAGAAACACAGATGAAAACAAAATAAAAAGCAGGGACAATATTTGAATATTGTAATTATAATAAAAGATCCATTATTTACTACCGCGTCTTCGATAATTGTTTCGAACAAAACAAACTACTCCATTCTGAAAACTGATTCAATGAAGTTATAGATGTGAAAAAGGGTAAAGAAAAAAAAAAAAGAAGAACGAAACGTCGTCGCATTGATGATGGAGAATCGAAGAGGTGGATGTGGATCAGACGGGGCTGAAAAGCTGCGAAAGTGCAGGCTTGGGGTCAGAGTTCATACCGATGATGATGACCAAAGGAATGAACCCGTAGTGAGTGATGACCTTAGCTTTTCGCATCGTCCATGTCGTCCACTCCTTCAGAGACTCGCTCAAGGATCGGTCTTCTTGTGCCTTCGATCCCTTGGAACTCTTCCCCTTTGCTTTCAAAGAAACCCTTGATGCCATTGAAACTAAATTCCCTTTTCTCTCTCCTCTCGGTTTCTCTCCCTACCAAATGGTCTATTTGGGGATACCATAAACCCTAATTATAGTGTTCCTGTGGTATTGCTCACACACACACTTGTAAACGACAACAAGGGTTGCGTCGTTTAAGATGAAAATGGCTCAGAAAACATTAAAGTTACTGTTATGTAAAATAGTAATTCTGAATATTTTTTTAACCTCTCTGCTGGCTTTATATTTGCAGAAGTAATTAATATATTTTATATTTTTAACACACTAAATATTTTTACTTTTTTTATTTAATTTTTATTTATGAATTTATAAATAATAAAAATATTTAATATAATGATAGATTGGACTTACTCAATAAGAATACACTTTTTTTTTTTGTTAAAAAAGTTAAATTTTGGTAAAGCTAACATGATTTGCACTCCAAAATTTCACCAGCAAAATATTAAGGAACTGATTTTGATTAGTAAAACTAACAACACTCTAAAATTAATTTTATTTGTTTGTGCTTATGAAATACTTTTAAAAGTTATAATTAATATTGAGGTGGGTAATATGTTAATGGTTATTTATTGTCATATATTTTCCTTAAATCACCTTAATGGGTAATATTGTGATTATTGATAATAAGATGACATTTTGCAAAAAGGTTTGAACACCTTGTACATTTTATATGTTATTTTCACATTTTTTACATTATTTTAAATGACTAAAATTATTTCAATTATGTTGTATAAGTGTTACATAATATAATTAAATTGTTGAAAAATACCAATATTTCAAGAAAATGCATTAGGGGTTAGGTTTTAGGAAGACTATATAAATGAATATGATGTTGGTGATAGTAAATATGTATGGCCTAAAGTATAATTTCCAACAATTTTGTTTAAGGTAGTTATGATAAGACTTTCTGTTTATGATTTATATGGGGTAGACTACATAAATTTTGCATATAGTTAAACACCATAAATCATTCTAAATATCAATCTTAACACTATCACCAACAATGAACTATATCACAAAAATATGTAACAAGCTTTGTAACCAATTGATATCACATAAACTTCAGAATCCTTATACAAAATTATTTCCATCAAATAATCAATTAATTTTTAATTTCGATCTTTATAATGACATTTGATAAAATAATAAATAAACATTTTAATTAGACGCTTATAAATATCAATCGAGTTAATTACTTTTTATTGTATAATAATAAATATATAAAATAAATTTAAAAAAATATATTTAATAATAATTCATTAAATTACCAATTCCATCCATCTGAAATTGAGTGTGATTATAAAATATTTACCAATTAAGTTGAGCTAATACTTTTTTAACTAAATCCATAATAAATTAGACGTTGTAAGTGTAAATGAGGTTGGTCACTTTGACAACATAATTTCTCAAACATAAAAAAATGTGAAAATAAATAAAAAAGTGAATTATTTTTATTTTTTTTTTGACAGAGGATGGAGTGGGCTGAAACGGAGCCCAAAGGAAATAACAGCTTTGTTATGATATTTTTCGAGTTATGGCTGGGAAGGGGTTGTTTGGCTGAACAAGAGAGATATTTCTCTTCTTCCATAAAACCCAAAACCCTACTTCTCCTGTCATATTATCCTCACCTACGCTTCTTTTTCCACTTCTTCAACTCACTTCATATCCTCTTTCATTTCATTCCATGCAAGCATAGTTCGTAAGCTCCAATCGCGGTACGTTTCACGCCTCACTCTTCTTTTTCCTTCCATTTTTTCTCTTTCCATTATCTCTCCAAACACCGCCATAACACTGATTTCAACCGCCTTAACGGAATTCAACGAATACGAACATTTGATCGCGGCAATAGCGAATTGCATCTTCTCCGCAAATTCGGTTCGCGTTGCGTTTCAGCGTCATTTCTGAACTCTGATTCGAGTCTCTTTCATTTTTTGTGTGACGCAGATGAGAAACACTGAACACTGAGGGTAATGGAAGACCATGATACGCGGAGGGATAATGGTGGAAATGGAGTGATAGTGCCACCCTGCACTTGCTCGGGCGAAGAATTTCGCGCGCCTGGCGGTGGAAAAGGATCATTGCGAGTTGTTGCGGCTGCTATAAACGGTTCTTCTGTTTCAAATTATGACATGGCTGTGTCGCGGAACGTCAAGAAAACACAAAAGCGTAAAGGTCTTCAGGAGCTGTTCACAGACGATTACATTGTGAACAGAGTGTTGCGGAAGGATGGTCCTTCGCTTGGTCAGGAGTTTGACTTTCTTCCTTCTGGTGCGTTTGAATGATTCATAGTTATTCTACTGTGCGCCGAGTGCTTAGTGCTCTGTTTTTTTCTTTTAATTGTATCCGATAGTTGCGGATCAATGATATTAGATGGGAGTACAAGGCAGTGGTTTTTGGTGATCGGATTCAGTGGATTTGTGTTGTTAAATACTGTATATTACGGTATATGAGTGCGTGGATATTTTACTAAATTTTTGAAGAACAATGGGGTATAGATGGAATATGATTCTTTCAGTAAAGAACTTTGTATTAGATGAGTTAGTTTATATGTCCAAATTAGCACCATCCCTTTCGTTGATTGGAGTGAACATGGAAGGGAGTAAATAATTGTCATTAGTTAAGCATCGTGTCTGTATATGTATTCATAGGAAATATGAAGTGAAACAGATTATTAATTTGATTTGATTATCAATCACTGCAATGTTCTGTAACTTTTTCTTTCTGACAGAAGAAATAAATGTTTTGGCCTCAATTCAACAAGGAGTCGTAAAACACCCTACTTTTTAATTCCTTCCATTGTGCACTTTTACTGTGCAAATAACATTGTTACTTCGCCCATCTGGCCATTTCTATTGTTATTCTTAGTATACCTTTAAATCTATTTAGTCTTTTGCACCTACCTATTGTAACTTTTATAACGAGCTTGTTTCCGTTTCCTCTTTGATTGATTAGGACCCAGACACACTTTTGCTTGTCAAGAGGACCAAGGATCCTCAAAAAAGAGGAAGGTGACTTCTATTATTCCAAGAAAGATCTGTGATGTATCTTTTGCCACTCCTTTACATTTATTTACCACAAGTCCTTTTTCATCAGGGTTCCAAGAGTGCAATTCGAAGGCTCACCGATTGTAATAGGACAGCACCTGTGAAGAAGCATGGTATTGGCAAAGGTCTGATGACAGTTTGGAGGGCAACAAATCCTGATGCTGGAGACCTTCCAATTAATTTTGGCGTTGATGGCCAAGAAGTTCCTTTACTTTCAGTAAACAACAGATCACGGAAAACAGTAAACAGGAATGTAAGCTATTTAAATCCACAATATATGCACACTTTGTCTTCTTCCTATACAATATACGAATAAGCTTGTCAGTTCTGGTTCATAATAGTAGGTCTGGATTTTTTTTTTTTCTGAACAGGTAATGCCAAAAAATAAAATGCAGAATAAGAGAAATAAATCACAGGATAAGAGGAAAATTTCCATGCAAAGAAGAGTGGTAACCAAAAAGTTAAATGTGAATTTGTGTTTACTACTGTTGAATGGTTTGGCAAATTTTTATTTTTCTTGTCTGGCAGGGGGAACTATGTGTGACTCAGAATCAGTCTCCAAACAAAAGCTGTGGACTAGCTCTTGATAATGCAATATCTGAGGAGGGAGTTGATCGAGTTTCAATGTTAATTGATGATGAAGAGCTAGAGCTGAGGGAGTTACAAGAAGAAACTGATCTGTTTAGGTGTTCTAATCATCTTGCTGCTAGTGGAATGCTTGTCTGCTCACTTTGTAAAGGTAACTTGGAGGAACAAAAATTGACTAGTATTCCTTGTTATATTCAAATGAGTAATGATGTCATGGAGCTGGAATGTTTCGATTCTGATTAATTTCATTCATTTAATGCATGCGGCATTATACAGATGCGCTAGTGAAGTTTCCACCAGATACTGTCAAGATGAAGAAACCTATCCATTTGCAACCTTGGGACTCCTCTCCTGAAATTGTGAAGAAATTATTTAAGGTGCATACAATCAATCAGTTCTGACTTCAGATATGTTTATCTTAATGGACGTGTATTGTTATTGGTACTTTTTTTTGCAGATGTGTTTCTACGCTCATCCACTAAAGTTTCTCTTCTATAAAATGCACCTTTACTACTCAAATAGTGCTAAACATTGCCGTGCTAGAAAAATGTCAAATTCAATCAAGATTGCCTTAAAAGTAAATGGAAATATGTAGTAGTTTATATCAAGAATTATGAATATAATAAGTTTTCAATCAAATTTACTCAATTCTGGTGTACTCTCCATGTGATTCTCCTCGTGAATATTTTTGTCTCGTGGTGAATCTTGACCAATAATCTTGGGGGAGCTAAAATGATATATTTAAAATTTATATATTTAATCATTGCCACTAATACAACAAAAAGGAGCACATAATTTAGTATAACTATAACTATATTGTCAGCAAGAAATACATCTTTCATTTTAATTTTGCAAATCTTGTTTTAATAATCTTTATTGCAAAAAATGATCTTTTTATTGTAGCAGTATAAATGCGAAGAGTTAAAATAAGATGATTTAAGCGAGTAATTAGAACAGATGAGAAATGAGTGCAGAAATAACGAATGAGTTTGTGTTTTACTTTTTTCTTCAGAAACAAGTTTACATGAAAGAGAGAGAGAGAGGGTGATGAACACAATAGGTAACTCAAGAGGCAAGAGGAGTGAAAATAAAAAAAATCTTATAATTTTTTTATTATATTTAAGGCCATACCTAGCTCTCTCTTGAATCCCTCTACCATTATTGATTTAACAGAACCTACCTAAGCTCGAAGGTCAGCATTCTTTCTTCTGTACATATTTTGTTTATGCTTCTGGAATTTAAACATGTGATGGACATTATAGATTATATAATGTGAAAGTGAAGGAAATTCTTCCTGATTTTAGTACCTTGTTATTTCTCAGACAGATTATTATGGGTTTTTGTTTAATTTTGGATAAACTATTGCTGATTTTTGGATTTATTAGTTACAGCCTGCGGGATTTATTTTTTATTTGACAAAATGTTCTTTCTTTGATTAGTTAATCATTGTCATTTTTAAGGTGCACTGAAGTTACTGTATAGCTTCATTTTAATTTTTTTGGATTTTTTTTTATGATTAACTTGATATTGACATGGAACTAACTTTATTTTGGCAGGTTTTCCATTTCATTTATACATATGCCATAATTGTTGATATTTGTCCCTTCACTCTTGACGAGCTTGTTCAAGCTTTTCATGACAAGGTTATAAGCCATCTCTGACCCATGCTTATACATTGAAAGTATTTCCAGTTGTTATTGTTTAATTCTAATTTTGGCATCCAAAGTATCTATCTCTTTACTGCACGTGTTTCCCAGGACTCAATGTTACTTGGCAAGATTCATGTAGCCCTTCTCACACTTCTTCTATCTGACATTGAAGTGGAGCTAACTAATGGATTTTCACCTCATTTAAATAAATCATGTAACTTTCTTGCATTGCTTCACTCGGTGAGTTGCTTATTTTCTTTACCTCAGTTTTGGAGGTCATGGATTTAAGTACTTATTGTTTTGGAACATTTAATTATAGAATGACTTATTGTTTTATAATGTTTGCAGTACAAGTTCATTACGTGTTTACTTTTATAATGATTTTGCAGGTTGAAAGTCAGGAATATTCCCTGGACTTCTGGAGAAGATCTCTAAATTCTCTTACTTGGATTGAAATACTTCGTCAAGTGCTGGTTGCTTCTGGATTTGGTTCGAAACAAGGGTCCTTACGTAGAGATGTCCTTAACAAGGTATTCCAAAGTCCAAATGAACCTATTCTCCATCTGACCTGACTTGAATTTGTTTATGTTATGTTTTTTACATAAATCAGACATTCTAGATGCTTTTAACTGTTACTAGTGTGTATTTGTTTTTTTTTTTTTATAAACTGTCATACTACAACACATCCTAAACGGTGAACATCTGTTTTATGGTATGTTGTCTTCTTTGACAGATTGAGGTAAAATAATATTTAGATTATATAATATATGTTTTAGATGAAGGCAATACATGCATGATGTTCATGCAGTCATGGAAAAATTAGGTTTCAAAAATGCCTGTTTTTCTGCCACCCACATCTTGCCCAAGAGAGGGAGAATTTCCATACCCCTTCCCCAAAAAAATAAAGCATCATCGTCTTCTATGATTTACTAATTACTATCCACTCCTTGACTGTATTAGTAACCTTTGTTGAAAAGCTTGAGTATCATCAGAAACTATGTGATGAAGTTGTTTAGCATGTACTTTGGTTGTGTTTGACCGGACATATTTTTTTAACCTTTTTTCCCCTTAAAAGTTGGGCCAATTTTTTTGTGTGTATGAGTTCTTAATTTAGGAGCTTATTTTTACAATGTAGATTGTAAAAAAGTAGCCTTTGGAAAAAGCTCCCTCAAACAATTTCTGAGTGGGTTTTGCAGTCTTTTCTGTACCAAAGCCCCTATCAATACCATGACTTGTCTTTTTTTTTTTTTTTTTTTTTTTCTGAATCATAACTTTACATTCACTTCTAATTCATTCGTACAATGTTTTTCGTTTTTATTTATTTCTGAGACTCTTGTGAATACTGTTTTTTTCTGTGTGAACCTTGTCATCTTTTTTTCTTAAACAAAATAAAATTTGTGCATGTATAAAAATTAGAAAATTTAAATACTTGTACTTTTAATATTTTTATTTACTTTTATTAGTAAGATAACTTTTGTGTAAATTAAATTAATTTTCTATAGTACTTTTATTTTATAAATATGGTTTTTCATTTGACAAATAACATGTTTTACAGGAACTAACTTTTTCAAAAGAAATTACCAAACAACTTTTTATTGTAGCTTATAAGGAGCTTTTAGGCTAAAAAATAGAATTTAGCAAACAACCTCTTACTTAATTTTAAAAGTTATAATTTTCAACATTAACTTAAAAGTAACTTTTAAGTAATTTCAACATATTCTGCTCGATTCTCAAATGTATAAACCACTGACTTTGGCATCTCAGATATGAAATTTTAGCAGTTTCAATTGATATAGCTTGGTCATGACAGATCTGTTCATTTAGGGCCTTAGACGATTAGTTAAACTTTGATAGTTAGAAGAAACAAGGCATGCTACAATACATTTGAAGAGGAGTTGAGAGGAGTTAGTGGGTGAATTATCATTGTGGCTAGGAGTCTTGAATGTCCAGTGAACTTTGTTACTTAATAAACATTACCTTTTTCATGTTCTTAATCTGAACCTGTCTTTTAGATTATTGTGTTTCTCTCTGGATTTAACTCTGATCCATTGATAGTGTAAAAGATGTACTGTCAGTGAAACATATATTGCCACATATTTCTTTTTTAAGTTACAATAATTAGAAAACTGTTTGAGTCAGTCAATAAGCTTTTATTGGATGTCAGTCCAAGTTTTCAGTATTGAATGTGTAGGTTTTAAGGTATAGTCTCACGCTTTTGTTTTGTAGGAATTGAATCTTCTTGTAAACTATGGTCTATGCCCTGGCACCTTGAAGAGTGAGTTGTTTAATATTTTGTCAGAGAGAGGAAACACTGGATGCAAAGTGGTTGAGCTGGCAAAGTCAATGCAGGCAACTAACTGTTTTCTAATTCATTTTTTTTTAAAAATTATATTCGTTACCTATACTACTGATGAATTTCATCTTTATTTTGATATCATATAGATTGTTGAATTAAACCTTGCCAGCACTACAGAGGAACTTGAGTCTTTAATATGTTCTGCTCTGTCAAGTGATATTACTTTATTTGAAAAGATTTCAGCGACTGCTTACCGATTGCGAATGAGCACAGTTATGAAGGACAGTGATGAATCTCATTCAGATACGGAGTACTCTGGTAGTGTTGATGATGAACTTAATGACACTGATACATGCAGCAGTGCTGATGATTTTGAAAATGATTCAATAAATTCCAGTATAAGAAAATTGAAGAGTGTAAACAGTCATAAAAAGAATATGCGGAAAATATACACTGAAATTGATGAGAGCCGTTCCGGAGAAGCATGGTTATTAGGACTGATGGAGAGTGAATATTCAAACTTAAACATTGAAGAAAAATTGAATGCATTGGCAGCTTTAACTGATCTTGTTTCATCTGGATCCAGCGTTAGGATGAAGGTAAACTTCTAGGCAAAGGGTTCATTCAATTGTCTGCCCCTCCCTTCAAATTAAACCTGAGTTTTAAATTGATAAAATAGAAGTTACAGGCTTTGTATTGTCTCCATTCCTCTTGCATCCCTTCCCAACTTCCAACCACCCTCTGAGATGTTTTGTGAAGTAATCTTATAATGTTAGGTTGTATCCTGAATGATGTGTTTTATGCAGGATTTGTCTAAAGTCTCAGCTGATTGCAATTCTAGCATCCAATTACGAGGGTCTGGAGCTAAAATAAAGAGATCAGTAGTAAAGAAACCTGGGTCCCTTTTGAACCATAAAGTACACTTGAACTCTGATCCCTGTAGTGTAGACTCCTCATCATTATTCTCAAGATTCCACAACTATGAAGCTTACTTCCAAAAGGGAAACGGTTCATCTATGTCACATCCCATTCAATCAGTGTTTTTGGGATCTGATCGTCGGTACAATAGATACTGGCTTTTCTTGGGGCCATGTAATGTAGATGATCCTGGTCACAGGAGGATATATTTTGAATCTTCTGAAGATGGTCACTGGGAGGTTATTGATACTGTGGAGGTGAATTTCTTGTTTTCTTGTGTGTAAGAAAATATATTTAGCTACACATATTAGAAACATGGAAGAGTAAACAACCAAACAGGCATATGTTTCATAGTCTCGTGTGTCTATTGTTTGCATTACTATTTTAGTGTTACTTACTTGCATTTGGTTAACCTGCATCTATGCAGGCATTATGTGCGTTGATGTCAATTCTGGACGATAGAGGAAAACGGGAGGCTCTTCTTATTGAATCATTGGAAAGGAGACAAACATCACTATGCAGATCTATGGCCAGGACTAATGTTAATAGTACTGGAATGGGTTCTATGTCACATTCTGATCAGTCTGAACTGGATATGGTCACAGATGACAGTTATTCTCCTGCATCTGATGTAGACAACCTGAACATGACCGAGACAGCTGAAGATTCCTTTCCTTCAGATGGGGCTGTGGTAATTGAAGCTGGAAAGAAAGTAGAGGATCTAATTAAGAAATGGATCCGGGTTCAAGAATACGATTCTTGGATTTGGAATTCTTTTTACTCAGATCTCAATGTTGTAAAATATGGTAGAAGGTCTTACATGGACTCTCTTGCCAAATGCAAGAGTTGTCACGATCTTTACTGGCGAGATGAGAGACACTGTAAAATTTGCCATATGACATTTGAGCTTGATTTTGACCTAGAAGAAAAATATGCTATCCACATAGCCACATGCAGGGAGAAAGAAGACAACAACACATTTCCTAATCACAAAGTGCTGCCATCACATATTCAATCTCTGAAAGCTGCAGTTTATGCTATTGAGGTATGTTGGCATTCATTTCCTTCAATTTTGATCATTTGATTCTTACTGGCATTGATGTCTTGTCTTGTTACATTGGTCCTTTTAAGGCACAAATTCCATGCAATTGGTTGGGGTTTGTGTGGGAAAATTGATGCTTCATTCTTTGGGCTACTTTTGATTGAATAGTATTGCTGCAATTCTAGAAAATATTTTAGTTATGTTACTTCTAATCCTAGATAAGCATGATAGTAAATTAATTTCAAATGTGTTGCCCTATCCTTTTATCTGCTTGTCCATCTTTCTGATGTTCTGTATTGGAAACATGACATGGTTTACTGTTTATTTTAAGCACGTGGGCATTTTGAAGATTAATACTCTTTTCCATTACTCTCACCCCACTTTTTGTATAGTCTGTTATGCCTGAGGATGCCCTGGTTGGTGCTTGGAGGAAATCTGCTCATAAACTATGGGTGAAACGACTCAGACGCACCTCAACTTTACTAGAGCTTTTACAGGTTATTGTTTTAACTTTATGTTTGATAGGATTTCTGGAGTGTATGAAATTCTATTGTCTTAAATTAACTTTAATCTATTTTCTTATGAATTTTTTATGTTATAGGTTCTTGATGATTTTGTTGGTGCCATCAATAAGGACTGGTTGTTTCAATGCAAATTTCCGGATGATGTGTTTGAAGAAATCATTGCATCATTTGCATCTATGCCCCGTACATCATCCGCCCTTGGTCTGTGGTTAGTGAAGCTAGATGTCATAATTGCTCCCTACCTGGACAGAGTCCATCCTCTGAAAAAGCAGGGAACCGGTAAGATTTAAAGTACTTCTATGTTATTAGAAATAATAAATCACATGGCATGATGTAATTATTCTGGCTGTTATAGTTTGTTTTGGTTACAATTTTGCTTAGTTTAAATTTTTGGTTATCTGCTTGATAATTGAGGGTATATCATATATTTGCCCTACGGTCTTACGATTTTTATTCTGTTGCATTATAAAATACCCAGTGTGATAATTCATTTCATATAATTTCATGCCCTCAAATCTCTTCGTTCCACCCATCATTAGATATCCAAAACTAGTTTAGTTTCACACGTATGAAGTGTGCTGATGTATTGTTGAATTGAAATTTGCATATTCTATCTGCAAATTGGTGGTGTAGGATATGCCAAACTTATGCCGCCCAAGTTTCCTCTCCCTTTTTTAGTTAATTTATTCAGAAGAAATGCTATCGATTACCAAGACAAACATGCATTGGTAGTGTCATATGACGACTTAAAAAGGCTGGAATGTAATTTATTTTTAATGTTTACCCTTTTTCTTATTTTGGGTTGTCCCAGATGTTTTCAATGTACTGTGCCCATAAGGTAGGTATTTGGTTTCTCTTTCAGGTCAATATGGTCCTTGGCGATAGGTGTGCTTACGTTTGTTTAATTGCATTCGTATGTTGGGATTGAAATGAAGCAACTAGCTGTTCCGCTCCTTGACGCCCTGGTGCATTCATCTTACTTGTCAAACATTCTTGTGCTGAATTTTTTGATTGACTACAATACAAACAGTTTCGCCCAGGCTTAGCACACGTCAAAATCCATGTTTCTTGTATCCTCCCCTTTGCCCTCTTTTTCCCCTTATACAAGCAATCTTAGTGGTCACATGTATAGCTTTATTTTTTTATATAAAAAATTACTAGGTAGCTCTAGTTTTTTGGTGCGTAGTCCCACTCGGTTTCTACAAGGTCACCCATTTTTATTGCTTCATCATGGTTGTGCTCTTCTCGTTTGAGAAATCAATTTTGTCTTTGTATCTTACAGAATAATAATGTCGTACTGGTTGAAAATAATTTGTATTATGAGAGGATTACAGAGTTTAAGGCCATTTATTAAGTAAAAACGACATGTGAGTTTCACTGCAATTTTCTTTACTTTAAAGTTCTTAAAAATAGACCTTTTAAATTGTTTAATCGAGATCTAGTTTAATTATCAGTATAATATAACAGAAATAATTATTTAATGTTTGGGCAATATTCATATTTTCTCGCATGCATCTAAAGTTCTTGAAATTTAATTTCTGTAATGATTACAACACCAGAAAAAGAATATAGAGACGAGAAATTCAAATGAATGAGTGAGAAAGTTATGGAAATGCAAACAAATAAAAATAAGTGAAAAAGTTATGCAAACAAGCACCAAAGTTTGTGAATAATAATTATTTAAATGACTGGCAGGAAATTATGTACATGAGTGAGAATGAAAGATCTTTGAAATAAAAGTGGAAAAAACACCACGACGATTGAAAGAAAAAATATAAGCAAATGGGTGAGAATTTGGGGAAAAGAAATTTAAATTTGTGACAATGTACAAATTCGAAAATGGTGTGAAAAACATGAAAAATCGTATTTTTATTTTATATAAAATGCTCATTGATTTTGTTGATTAATCTTCAATTAAAAATGTTTTAAATGTTCTCTATTTATAAAGTTTAAACTTGATATCTTATTCAAAACATCTGAATAAAAGATATTGGAACGGGGAGATAATTGAAAGAGAAAGAAAAGAAGTTTATAACAAAAATAAATACAATAGTGAGTTATTTCTCATCACATTTTTATACGAATAATAATAATTTGTTATCATTAATTATCATAAAATGCTTTTTTTAATACTTCCAGTATCTTTAAATTTTGTAATGTATTTTTCTCAGTAGTGTATCTCCACACCTTTATACATGTCTATGTTATTTTTTCCTCGTATTTCACTAACGTCTCCTTCTCTATTATCATTTTATCCATTTTTATTTTTCATTTATGTTAACCCACATATTTCTTTTGTTCCTCTAAAACAAACACGTACACCATACCATTTTAATACCCTTTTTTATATCTATTTATGACATCTCATTAATTTTTTCCTTGTATTTCTAGTATTGACCCTCGATATTTAAACTTGAAAAAAATTACTATGACATTTTTCTTTTCTCCTACATTTTAACATCACATTCGTATTGGTCATGGCTAAGATTATATATCCAAATTTTTATTTTCAAAGTATTACTCCAAAGTTCAAAATTAGTGTATGCAAACGCTTCATTTGGATCTTAATAAAAAATTACGTTCACAAAAAACATAAAATAATACTGTTTTACGTGGTTTATATATTTTAAAGAGGTTATAAAGAAAAGAGTACTTAGAACACTTAAAATCTTCGACTTCAAAAATATTCGTCATTTTTCAAAATATTTATCCTTTTTAAATTAGGTAGGAGCTGTGTCTCTTAAAAACACTCAAAATCAATGCGACTAACAATAAATATAATAATTAACGAATATTAGAATTTATTATTTATACTACTGTCTATATTTATGAATCTTACCTTGATGAATATGAGTTACATGACCAAATTATTTATTAATTTCGACTTACCTTACTGATTATGAATAATACAATTAGTGTAATGTTATCTGAAAAGGTAGAAATATACACATATATACTCAGCTAAGAGCAACTCTTGTAGAATTTCAGAGTAACTTACAAAATGTATAGATTTTTACGTTTCCATATACCACATTCATGACTAAATTAATCCGTGTGTCCTAATGTAATATTTTTCTTAGAGAAAATCCTTAGTTTTATTATAGTTCTTTTATTAATAGTTACTCCCTCTTGTATGTTTTGTACAACTTGAATATAAACCACGTCAATAATACTTTTCTTCTCCAAACTCTTCCACAATACTTTATACACTTCATCATGAGTTTTTTTTTTTTTTTTTTTTTTTTTTTTTTTTTTTTTTTTTTTCAATATAATAAAAATTATATGTAAGTCTCTTTCTTTACTTTAATATCTTATTCACTGATTTTCTTATAAGGATAAATTTCTGTTATTATAAACCTTCGCCGCATTAAACCAAATTAATTTGCTCAATCACTTTTCTATAGTTTCATATTGTAACTCATTAGATTTCTACATGCAATTCAACAAATCTAAATATTTCCTTTGGTTCTTAAATACAAGGATCAAAGTGTTCTTTTTATACTATACTTTTTTTTGTTAGATATGAAAAGCTCATTAAAAAAAGTTTAATGAGTCAAATAATATCTTGATATTTTACACACTTTCAAACTATACCATCTTTCATCTCAAGAAACTCTTACTTCTCCAATTCAAATCATAGGGCAATATATCAAATTTCATTCATTTTGTATTTCTAGTTCTAAATATTAGAACTCCATCCTTGTCTATCTTTACAAAATTTATAAAATCAATTCTCTTACATATTATAAACCACAATATGTGAGTAAAACACGCCCTTCTCTTTCTTTATCTTGAACATTTTCATCACAGTACCATTGACCGGAAGCTTCTGTATTCTTACATAAAAAATTGGTTTTTATTTATTTCAGATAGTATAATTTGAAAAAAAAAATAGACTATATAATTTAGTAATAAAAAATAACATTATAAAATTAAAGATTAAGAGAAATTATAAATTTTGAATTGCACACTCCGAAAATCATTTAACTTCTAGATTAAAGAGGAATCCGAAAAATAAAATGACTTTCAGATTAAACAAAGGTTAATTTTCACTTTCGAAAATAATTTCCAGATTCTATAATCCAATAAAATCAGAATTATTTTTATATGCAGGTGAGGGAGAAATTATAGAGATGCAGGACAAAACACTATTCCAGTATCCTGGTCTCAGTCCAAAACATGTGTTAATAGTGATCCTTGTCTTCTTATACATAAGACTACCACATAGTTCTAACTACCCCTCTCCAACAATTTAAACAGAAAAGGTACAAAGGAACACTTAATTATAATATTAAGACCATTGTTTGGTCTGCTGACAGAGATGCTACGCTACATTTTACCCTGTTTTATTCCAGCTTTTAAAAAGGGCATGTTGATGAAACTTGTCAATAATTTAAGTTCTTTAATATGCCCACCAAAAAGAAAACAGGTAAACTGCAAATACCGGAACTAAAATTTGGCTAACATTTAACGTTGATTGACATATGTTAGAATCCTTATTGGCTGTGTGATCCTAAAGTAGGTATTTAACATTTCAAAAGTGCTCAAATCTAAAACAAAAGCGAAAGCATAACTTCAAAACCTCCCATTCAATAGTTTCGAAATTTCTATACCAAAGCCTACGGAAATATGTCCCCAAGTCAAGTCAAGAAGCTTCCTCATTTTGAAAATGGATACTAGAAAGATGAAAGGAGCAATCAAAACATTACTGCAACTGCATACATATCTGCAACACAAACAGCTATTTTAAGAAAGTTTATCGAGCATGTCATGTGTTAATTGAAAGAATTATTGTATATTTTACTGCTCAAATATTATTATTCTGCGAATTTTTTTATTTACTATGCTTTTTCTACCAATTTTTGTAAACAAAGCATCATTTTGTAACCAACAAAGTGGTAAAATGTGTAGAACTTAAAAAATCAGATGGAAAAATGTGCAAACACATAGTAAGTTGATTGGTAAAATGTACAATTTTTCTATACCAAATGAATCTACAGAACCTGATACTAAGTTGCTTGATAAGGTCAATCAATAACTAACAACTACAAAGTTTCGTTATTTATCTTACAGTCAATTCAAACATATTTTACCCATATCAGTGATCATTAAATAATAAAGGATTTGAAACAATATTTAAAAAATATTAATGGGTTTGAAAATTATTATTATCAAACTAATGAATTGAAATGCTCAGCACTTGGACGAGACCTTTAAAAACCAAATGTGAATGAATTTTACCTGGTAGTGCACCCGAACTCACATCTGCGTTGAAAATATTTTTCTGCTCCTTACAAGAACTGATGATATTTGATTGAGACTAATGTAGATGCACTGAAATTCAACATTTAAAGATTTTCTTATCTTACCGAGAATGGCATATCTGTAAGCAATTACAATTTGAATTTATAAGGAACTCAGAAATAAAAGATTATTGCTAAACCTCCCTATTAGGATTAGTCAACTTAAGTACTTTTATTGGTCTTGATGAATTATATGTCTGTTTTTCATATATAGGAGGACGAGGTAGTATTCAACTACTTGCAGCAGTTAAACAGACAAATTTCCCAAACTCAGTACAAATCAGTTCACCTTATTATGTCTCTCACTACGACCGGTAAGAATGCTTTCTTCATTTTACAATAATATATACTGTCAATTCCCCACTATGTTCTTGCAAGGGATACTCTTCAACTATTTATAAATGAAAATGAACTTAAACTGAAACAGGATCAGGAAATTTACACTGAAGTAAAATAAAATACCGATACACACTGTATTATGTTGAAGTGGAGACAGTTTCATATCCCTCTGCCTCAATAGTTTCTACCATCGATATGTCACCTGATCTTGCAATTTTCCCTTTGTCCTGATTTTTTTGAGAAAAAGAAAGAAAAGATCCGTTCATATTATTTCACACAGCATATAGCATAAACATAATGCACATTCAGTTTCTAATACATGGTAGAGAACTGCTTTCTAAGAAAGATAAACAATATTCTATCATAAGAAGACAAGTAAATGTCTATTAACTTGCAAACTCAAACAAGATACAAATCAAATGTTTAATAACAGCTCTTAACTACCAAAGTACCCAAGATCACAACTATTTAACAAAATATTTTTCTTAACAGTGTCAAGAGTTGTCAATAGCATGCTATAACAGCTCATAGAGGCCATATGCACTACCATGGCATTGCACTTTTTGTAGCAGTTACATAGCACGTTATGTTGAAGCTGTCCACAATCCTAAGATTGCCCACCAAAATTAACATTAGAGGGTCAGCTTAAAGAAATTCCTTTTAAAGTTCATGATTACCATGCTTCAATTGTCTCTTCCCTCCTATATCTTGTGACTACTCACAACCTCGGTTTGATCCTCCAGCCAATTTCAGGCAACCCATGATGAAGCTTATTTGACATTTAGTTCTCACTCTTAGTTCCAGATTTCTCATGATTAAATCTAGTTTTCATTGTTCACTTATTCTCATCCATCTATGTTTTTAGTGTTATTGTCACACTACTGAGTTCCTTTTTCTGTTTTCTTTAGTTCCCTTAGTTCCATCAGTCCATGCTCTCCGTTTATTGACTCTGTAGTCTAAGTCTCAAGTTCTTTTGTCATCCATAACCGACGGACCCAAACTAATTATAGCACCAACAACCGGAACCTAAAACAATAGAATAAACTAGCACACACACATGCATAGTGATATAGGATTCAGTAATGTTCTCACGTCCTAGGAAACAAGGCAGTTGTCTTTCAACCCTTGATTAGAAATAGGGTTATAATCGCTCCAACATCTACCCACCCATAGATATGAGTCATGCACAACACTAAAGCACTCTGTTTTTCTCTATCTATTTGGTCAGTCACGGCATCCTTCGTTACTATTTTACTTGTAGGTTTTTTTAAAAGCTAAAACCTATGACTTAATAACGAACATGTCTAGATACTTTGGTACTTGTTAATACTTGATCAAGTATATTTATATAAACTGTATAAATTATTTCAAAACAGTCATTACCCCAGTAAGCCCTGTATTGTAAAGTATTTTCAGTTTTATCTGCAATCCTGGGATTGCTAAATATGACAGTGTCCCAATAAAAAGGAAAAATAATGTGATGAACTAGCATCACGATTCCAATAACGAAAAGTGAAAACCCATACATAAGACGAATTACAACTCCAAAACTTGCAATGACAATGAAGATGAATAGTAAGTCATAAGTTACCATAACATGGACATGTGTAGGTTTCAAAAGATCCAGAATCCGTCTATAATGAGTTATCATCATCAAAGAATTTTGTGGGGTAAGAATCTGATTAACGGCACTGGCAACATCCTTAAGCGCATCAACATCCAACCCAGAGTCAATCTCATCCAAAATAGCCAAATCCGCCCCCAAAACTGCAAGCTGCAAGATTTCATTGCGTTTGCGTTCACCGCCACTAAACCCTTCATTCACATTCCTATTGAGAAAATCAGTCTTCATATTAACAAGCTTAAGCTTTTTCATCAGGTATTCAATACACTGCACCACAAATCAATCACAAACATAACAGGTAATATCAACAACAAACCTCATAACAATATATGAGAAACACAGAGTACTATTTGGATAAACTTCTACAAAAACACTCACATTAAATGACTTAAAGTTAAAACCAATTTATGCAGTTCAGCTTTTACAATACCTCGAGTGGTCCAAGCTCAGGTAGACCAAGCTTTTTCCTTCGAGCATTGTAGGCCATTCTAAGAAACTCATCATTGGAAACACCAGGAATTTCAACGGGGGACTGGAAACTCATGAAGAGACCCGAAAGAGACCTTTCTTCGGGTTCCATTTCAAGCAAATTCTCCCCTTTGAATACAACACTGCCTCCAGTAACTTCATAATCGGGGTGCCCCACTAGAACCTGCATTTTGTTCAATTAGCATCGCCGTATTTCAACACTAAAAAATCAGTTTTTTTTCAATTGAACGAAAGAGGGTAGGGTAAATGAGCAACCTTGGCGAAAGTACTTTTTCCAGAGCCATTTTTTCCCATGATGGCGTGGACCTCTCCTTGGTTAACGGTGAGGTTAACGCCGTGGAGAATCTGGACGTTGGACTCGACGATCTTGGCTCTAAGGTCATTGACTTGGAGCAGGGGAATGGAAGCAGTGACGAGTGAAAGGCGGTGGTTGAGGCGGCGGAGGGTGGGGAAAGTGGGTTTGGTGGATGGTGGAAGAGGGAGGAGGGAGCGAGAAGAATGAGTAGGTAGAGATAAAGCCATGGCTGCACTCGAAAGCAGAAAATCAAAGTCCGCAATCCCTTTTACCAGAGTGCTTGTTTTTTCTGCCTACTCATTCCTCCAACTATCTTTGCCTTCTTTTAAATACATTATTGGCTTAATAACTTTTTTACCTTATTTATTGTTTAATAAGCATGTTAGTTTCATCATTATTAATAAATTTTAATTGATGGACTTGTTAGAAAAAACAAATATGTTAAAATACATTTTACACTTTTGCAATTTTTAGGAGATGTGAGTTTCATCTTCCCTATGTGTAAATTAACATGGTATATTTGTTGATGAAATGTATTTTACTAATATTATATATATATATATATATATATATATATATATATATATGAGTTTATTATTTTAGGTAAGAGATTTTTTAGTTGACAGTAGACTAAGTTTTAGGTAAAAAAAATGAAAAATTAATTTTAAATTTAAGTGTGTTTTAATAATTTTAAAATTTAATTTAAAACAAAAAATGAAGATAGTTATTTATGATTTGATTGAACTAAACCTTGGTATATTTTATTAAAATGTATCAATTAAAAAAGTTAAGTAAATAAAAATTACGTGTTATTTTTTATAATAATTAAATTATTATTATTATAATTATAAAATTAAATATAATTTTATTTATTTCATACGTAACTTTTTAAAAGAATGGTTAAGTTTTTTAAAAAAATATCAAATTAAAAAATATGGTTAAATGTTAAAAAGTAGTTTAAGATAAAATTGGTAAAATGTTTATTTTATTAAAAAAATTATTTAAAGGATAAAATTTAAAAAACAAATACAAACTAAACAAATAATCATCTTTATATATAATAGTCAAAACAGTTTACGTTTTTGTGACAACAAAAACATTAATGAAGTTATAATTATCAAAATAAATATAAATAATTTTTACCATTTACTCATATATAGCTTTTATTTATTTAGATGGTTTTTTATTTATTTAATTTAGAAAAAAGAGTTAAATTTAAAAATGTTAAATTAAAAAAATCAGTTAAATTTAAATAAAAAGAATAAAGGTGAAATAAAAAAGTAGACAAAAAGAAAGAAAATTCTTTTATATATAGAAGAAAAATAAATTATTAAATCATGTTAATAAGGAAATACGAATAAAGAATACACTGAAAATGGGTAAAATATTAAATTTATTTATTTATTCATGCGACAATTTATTTTATTAGTTATTTTAATAATATTGTTTTAAATATATATTTTATTATAATAAAAACTTAATAAGTAATAATAATAATAATAATAATAATAATATAACTAATGTTAAACATAAAGTAAATATGCATAAATGTTTGTGGTATACTTATATTAAGTATACAATCACGTTGTATATATTTTATTAATATTTATAATAAAAATATATAAATTGTGCTACATGACCTTAAAAAATAAATAATTGTAGTAATATGAAAAGAAGACAAACATACAAGGGTTTTGCGTGGAAGAAAGAAAAAAAAATGTATTCTATTAAAGTATTGTAAGAAAGAAGAATTAAAAGGAAACACAGTTATATTTTGGACAAGCCACGCATTTAGTAAACCATATCATTCAAAATTCGTAGTCATTGATATGACACTAATAACACAAAAATTGTTATACTATGTGTCACTCATCATTAACACGTGTTTAGGTGATATTCATTCTCAGAATTCAAGTAAAAAACGTTTAAAATAATGCATTTGTTCATTTTATACATTTTTATTATAAGAGTAGAATTTGAAAATTGTAAAAAAATAAATAAATACAAAAACTAAATTTAACTAATTCACTGTCGAAAATTAGAATAATCATAATGTTATATGAATTTGTATACTATTAATTGATTATAATATATATAGCTTTTGCAATTAATTCTTTTACATATAAAATTAAAATTTTAAAAATCTAATAATAAAAATATAGAGCCTCTAACACGTGCGGAAATCAGCATAGAAAGAGCAAGTAACAGGTCTATTGAAATCACCCACATGTACATAAATCAGACCGTTGGATTGAATAACTACATAAAAGAAATATTTGAAAAGAATATATATATATATATATATATATATATATATATATATATATATATATATATATATAAGCAGTGAATGAACACGCAATTAATATTGCCCTAAAATGTCTCCTAAGAGACTAATATTGAGGCACAGCCACATATGAGAGAAGGGGTCCATTCGAGGTGGGACTAATGCTTAAATCAGATATTGGTGATATTTCATTTCTAATTACTTTTGAATGATAGGGAAAAAAAATGAATTAGTTTTCTAGAAGGAGGAAGGAAGAAAAGAGAATAGCATAAGTTGTAGGAGTAAAAGAGTCATTGGCCTATATAATTGACTGCTAAGATTGCGATATTTATATTTCTGCAATTTGGTCTGTGTTTAGAAAAAGCGAAGCCTATTTTGTTTCAGACAAAGTTTTGTTGCAAACCAAAAAACTACCACCAGCTTTCCTCCATACGAATCAGAGGAGGAGAGAGAGAGAGAGAGCGAGGAGACACAGACACAAAGGGAACGGAAAAAGCAACGAAAAAAAAAGGTTCTTATTCGATCTTTTTCTGTTTCTTCCATCTATAATTTTTTTTTTTTTGCTTTCAGCCATTGCATCTCGTCAAATTCGTTTTTTTCTTCTTACCATCTTCGTTTTCGTACTTTGTTACTCCTCAATTCTCTTTTTTTATTCAGGATCTCAGGTTGGTTCTCGTTATTTTTGAGTTTGGACTTTTTTCTTCTTTTTTTTTGCATCTGCGTACGCTACCGAAGATTCGTTCTAACTCTTAATTTCATTTCGGTAAAGCTGCATTTTTGGTGTTGCTGTAAGCTAGATCAGGGATATGTGAATGCCCCAATTCTTAATTTTCTTGTTTTCCGTAAGGATTTTGCATGCAAATGGTTGTTTCATTTGGTTGGGGGTGGCAATTGAACTTTTTTCTTTGCATTTTTGAAGCATTATTTTCTCCATTGAGTTTTACTAGTAATGTTTGTGGGAATTGTACCTGTGTGAATAAAACGGATTTGGTTCTGTTTTTGACACGATGGTTGGTTGCAGGTCTGTGCCTCCTCTTATATGTAATAACTAATTTCTGAGAAAAAAAAAGTAAATAAAAAGAGCATGGATTACGAACACAACAGTTGGATTTGGGAGGGGGTAAACTACTACCCGCGCGTGTTTGGGGGGCTAATGGTTACAGCAGCCTTGCTGGGGTTGTCAACCAGCTACTTTGGTGGGATTGGTGTTCCTTATTTGTCACTGCCATGTTCTTGGTCTAATTTGGGGATTTTCCACAAGAAGAAATCTGGGAAGAGGCGCATTCGGGTTTACATGGATGGATGTTTTGATCTGATGCATTATGGCCATGCCAATGCTCTCAGACAAGCAAAGGCTCTAGGAGATGAATTGGTTGTGGGTCTCGTGAGTGATGAGGAGATCGTGGCTAATAAAGGACCACCCGTTTTGTCTATGTCAGAGAGGTATAAAATTTGATTTTGTATGGTCTTTTCAATTCTAAAGTCTTGTGTCGGTGATTCTGAAAACCGAGTTATGGATTATCCTGTAGGCTGGCCCTTGTCAGTGGATTGAAATGGGTGGATGAGGTCATAACCGATGCTCCTTATGCAATTACCCAGAAATTCTTGGATCGTCTCTTTCATGAATACAAAATTGACTATGTCATACACGGTGATGATCCGTGCCTGCTTCCAGACGGAACAGATGCATATGCTGCAGCAAAGAAAGCTGGTCGTTACAAGCAAATTAAGCGTACTGAAGGAGTTTCCAGTACAGATATCGTAGGTACTAAGCTTCTATTCATATCATATCAGGATACTGACATGACATCATCTGCTGAGGGGTAAATAAGCTTCCAGGAAAAATCTGGTGTCATACGTGTGTATGAAGTTGTGGTTCTTTAGATGAAAAATATTACTCAAGTTCTCTAATATCGGGGCTTGATATCAATGTTTTTTTATGCTTCGACAACTATTGTGAATCATTAAGCTTATAATGTGTTTGATTTGACAATGCTTTTATGCAGGAAGAATACTGTCTTCTTTAAGAAATAAAAAAAGTTGTGAAGATCATAATGGCAGTGAGGTAAAACCTCAAGAAGAAAACCCATCACAGGCTTCCCACATAGCTCAATTTCTACCAACTTCCCGACGTATTGTCCAGTTTTCAAATGGCAAGGTATTTTTTGGTTGCTTGTGTCATGCCTGTTCTTTCAAAGAACACATTCGGTTCACAATTTTCTCTGGTGATTTTTTAGTTGAAAATATTCTTGATGTTTCTGTAAGAGCTACCCTAAACAATACCAAGATTTATATGGAAGCAAAAATGACTTAAAATTATGGTACAATTAAAAGGTTCACGTTGGAGGCTATTTGTCTTTTTGGTTACAGTTTGTGGAATTTTTGTTTGTGATAATTCATCGTCACTCCATCTTATTGTAGGGTCCTGGACCAAATGCACGTATTGTATACATTGACGGGGCTTTTGATCTCTTTCACGCAGGCCATGTTGAGGTACAGATAAATATTGAAGTCAAAACGCACGCCATTTTATTTATTTGTTGTGTTATTTATTTTTCTGAGTTCTTTCAGATACTGAAGAAGGCTAGGGAGCTTGGAGATTTTCTTCTAGTTGGAATCCACTCAGATGAGACTGTGAGGTATATTTACTATTGAATGAGTATTATCCAGGTGGTGTTAACGACAGATAAGAAACTAACAAATTTTCTGCAGTGAGCATAGAGGAAATCACTATCCAATCATGCATCTGCATGAGCGTAGCCTTAGTGTGCTAGCTTCTCGTTATGTTGATGAAGTTATTATTGGTTCACCTTGGGAAATTACAAAGGACATGGTAAGTCTCTGATTCTACATTTTCTGGATTTCGTTCAAGTAGTCTTACCATTTAGTAATTTGAACCGACTGGATATTTTCATTATCATGAGGTCTATTTTCTTTGACACATACATCGCTGCATCTGAAAAGTTGTTGCACATAATTTGAATTCATTGGATATTTCCATTATGATGAGGTTTATTTTGGAATCAAACAGATCACCACTTTCAATATCTCACTAGTTGTGCATGGTACTATTGCTGAGAAGTCATTGAATGTAAGTGCACCTTTAGTTTTTCAGTTCACTTGGGATACGATATCATTTTCCTATATTCACATATATCTGAACAAGTTTTAATATGCAGTGTGAGCTAGATCCATATGAGGTCCCCAAGAGCATGGGAATATTCCGTTTACTCGAAAGCCCGAAAGATATTACTACTGCCTCTGTAGCCCAAAGGATAATGGCCAATCATGAAGCTTACGTGGTAATTTCTTCAATGCGATTTTTTATTTCCATTTTTGCTTCTCAAGATTTGACTAACCTCCAAATCTTAATTGGTATAGTTAATCTGTTATTCGAGTGTATTAGGCCAATATTAAGTTTATCAAAGTTGCTGTTAATTTTATAATTCTTCACAAATGCATAGTTTCACCTCTCAAAGTAAAACTTCATTAAAAAACTATTTCACATTCCTGAATTGTACTCCAGTTGATGGGGTCTGACGTGAAAAAGCCAAGAATCATGCACATACCACTGAAGCATTTGAAACTGAAACAATGTGTAGTGGGTTTTGCATCAACAGGCTCATGATTTTATCAGTTCCTATTTCTGGACTAAAGAAGTTCACCCCTTTTGCTTTTCCTTTCAAAATTACGATAGATGTTTGATCCTTTAAGATGACATTGTTATCTGGTTTGTTTTCTTGTCTAATGCAGAAACGCAATGCTAAGAAAACTAGGAGTGAGCAAAGATACTATGAAGAGAAAAAATATGTCTCCGGAGACTAGAGTGTACAGAAATGATCTTGCACATTAATTTGGTACTGCTCTTTAAGCTTGGCCCTGTCACAAATATGCTACATACAGCATGAATCCATACACAGTTTGTGAAGGAGAAATAGTGCAGGGTTTGTAGGCCATAACTCAGGAATACCGATGTACTTTAATGCCCTGCCGTTTTGTTTTGAATTTTTTTTCCATCTGAAAGGCATCCATGTGGTTTGTTCACCAGTTTTATGCCATTTTGGTTTTTCTGTGGTTGGTGTTTAGTGTACCCCAACTGGAGGATTCCTTACTCTGACAGTATATTGTCACTGTCAGAGGTTATACGTATCACTGTCTTTCCTTTATTTATTTCTACTCTGCAGAATTATTTCATTTGCTTGTGGAAAACCTGTGTCATTATTTTTTATAGATGACAGCCAATAAAAGAAAATGACAGCAGCTTATTTTTTTTTTTTTTTACATCTCTTAGGGTCTTAAGTATGGTTATTTAGCCAACTCTATACAGAATACCTGTTAATATTATGTGAAATAATGGTTTAAGGTTACATTAATTAAGGGAACTCATAAATTCTCCCAAAGTTTAGACAAATATTTGAGTGAGTATTTTCTTATTGTAAAAGGGCAATAATTAAATGGCATTTATTATAAAATGGAATAAGTATTGATCGATTTTATTTTATGAATTAAATAAGTAATTCCAGTTGTGGCGGTTGTTATTAATTTAGTGAAGACTATTACCATAGTTTTTTTGTGTGGAATCTACAATAGGTTATGTAAACCCTTAAAAATTAATATAATTGATTAAGTCAATTTAGTCTTTGAAGTTGCTATTTATTGTGAGTTTGATCCATAATTTAATAGTCACCAGTTAACTAGATATTTGGCATAAAAAAACTAAATTGAGTAACTAAAACAAATTCTAGTTCAAAATCGTATTTTTACAATAGCTCTAAATTATGCAAAAAGAAAAAATTGATATAAAAATTAACTTTAATAGGAACAAAATAAAAGTAGTGATGAAACTAATGGAGTGGCTTAATTAATGCACTTAGATTAGATTAGAAAAGGAAGACCTTACCATAAAAAAATAAGAAATATAATTTCCTTATTCATAGAATGCATATTTGTACACAAATGACCAATCTAATCCCCTTTAATAACACAATTAGTTACTAATGATATCTGTTAAAAAGGGTTACAATGAATAGTGACAGTAGCGACACCTGTACCTGTACGTATTATTTTTAGTACTAAAAGATCTCAGTGGAAGGAACATACATGAAATAAATTAACAAATATATATATGAACTCATTGACCAGCTTTTCAGGGATATTTCTAATTAAAATTCTCCAGAAAGAGTAATAATGACAACCATATTATCAATAATAACGACAGCGGTGGCAAAATGGTGATAAAAAGAGAATAATAGTTATAAAAACAATAACAATCACAACTAATTCTAATGGTAGCAAACACGTTAAAGATTTTGATAGATATAATAAGATAAAAAAAGTTATTAGGATAATTAGTCTTTATATAATCTATCAATAAAGATCTCTCTCTATATATAATAAAATAATAATTCAATAAAACAAAGAAAAAAATATTTGATATTGGTGAATGACACAATAATAAAAAAGATCGAACAGTAATAAGTTATAATGCTGATAATAATAACGATGATAATGATACTAATAATAAACTTGCAATAATAATAATAAACTGCAACAGTGGTTTTCTCTCCCGCTTTTATTTTGTGTGTAATATTCTTACTCATTTCATTGGTCTTTATAAAAATTCTCATTATTCTATCAGTTTTTTCAAATATTCTTTCTATGTTTAATATGGAAGAGATGACAAAAGTTAGTATATATGTTTATCCTTTTATTATCTTATTATTATCAATGTTAATTTTTTCGTAATAATAATTATATCTCCTTTATATATAATAAATAATACAAAAAAGCAATTTTTTTACACAGTTCACAACCACATCAATTCTTAAAAAATTTCAAAATGAAAACAAGAATAAACTTACTTAAAAGAGGACGAAAGATGCATTTATGTTTCGTAATGATTGAACCAATAAATAACACGTGATTGAGCTAATAAATGACACATGTTCCTATTTTTTAAAATAACTTATGAATGTCTTCTCTCTGTCATTAAAAAGCCTCAAGAACTTACTTTTCTTATTTTTTCTTTTTCTCCCATTTTTCTCAGCTCATTTTTTCCTTATAATTTTTCTTTCGGTTTCTCATCAAATGAATAACAATTTTATTCATTTGTTAAAATTTAACTTGAACTTTTTTGTGTTTTTTTTTTCGACTTATAGTATTTTTTTAAAATTTGCCTGTTCTATAATATAATAATATTTTTTAATAAAAAATAAAATTTAATAATAATGTAATGACATAATATTATTAAAATAATAATGATGATAAAATTTAAAATATTATAAAAAAAGAAACAAATAATTAAATACTCACATCATTAATAAATTAAAAGTAAATTAAATAATAAAATATTGAAAGTAGTATTTTATTTAAAATTACAAATTACAATACACTTATGTAAAAAGTGAATATCTTAGAACTTAAAAATAATCTCGTGAAGTAAATTGTCAAATGAAAAGTTAAAATATTACAAATTGAAGATATTAAAAAATAATCGAAATAGTCATTTTTATTCACGTTCTAGTTTCAGAAATTTGAATCTTAAAATTACAGCTTCAGTTATTTAAACATTACTGAATTATGTGATTAAAACCGCAAGACTCAATTTCGATTTAAAATCTCAACGGTCAATATGTCTGGATATGAAAAGATAATGTTTTTTTCTTTTTCAAACCTACAATCCACAAACTTGTTTATGGAAGTCATCGTCATTTCATCATCGATCTAGTGGTTGACAGTTTAGACACTTATGATCATCCCTCAGTCAGTAATGCGAATTTCGAAAAATGAAAAGCAATTTATAGATGACGACAAAAAACATTATACACATTCATTTTCCTTTCTTGGTGACACTTCCATAGCCAGTTGCAGAAGAAGCGAGAGATTCCCATAGCGCGAAAGAAAACTATAACTAACAGGTTCAGTCTAGTCTACAAACCCTTGTCCTAAATATGGGAAAAGTTGTTTAATAAGTGGCAGAGGTAACAAACAAATCTCAGCGGGTCCAAGAGATGGGTGTTGAGGTGTGGTGAGGAAGCTGAGGCAACAAGCAATGTTGCTGGAATCCCTCTGTTATTCCAGAGTGTGCTGTTGGGAAGTGAATGCTCTGTGTGGAAGTTTTAGGGTCACTATCAGTGTCACCTTCTTGTTCAATATCCATCATCATAGAACCACCACCTTCTTCCATTTCATCAGCTTCCATCAACTCAGTATTCGAGTCGTCAATATCATGAACATCAAAGAACTGGCAAGAAGAAGGTACCCAAGGCACGAGAGCCAATTCATCATTACTCTTCTCACGTGATTGTAACCCTGTCACAACGCCATCACCCTGTTTGGACAACAGGAATTGATCTGCAATAATAATAGCAATAATTTGATCATTTATGAATTAGAATGACGCTATCTCAATTATGAACACTAGTAAATAAGATGAAAAAAATAAATTAAAAAATTGGTAGGCTTGACATCCTCAATTTCCAGTCAACGTGAATTTTAGTCCCGACATTTTCAAAACGTTAATATTTTAGATATTCATGTGCCTCCCACATAAGAAATTAGTTCAGGATCTTCCATGCAATTAAATCAAATTTTCATACAATTCCTATTAAACGACAACAGCAAGAAAGAAAACTGAATTCGATAACTTCCGGCTAAAAGGATTTACGTATTAGTCATAATGGATGAACTTCGTCTCTTATTCTAGCATCCTAAGTATCATAAAAAGGACGAAAATCATCTATTATAATATTGCGAACACTAAAATCATTATTATTAAAATATAGGAGTTTAGAGGAGTTTTAATTGAGAATTGAAAAACCTAAAACACATTTTATCGAATTAAACCAACGGAAGAAAACACTTACTGTTCGTAATTTCATTGATAAGGTTAGAATCAACGGTGAATGAGAAAGAGGAAGGGGAATGAGCGAGAGGTTTGAAAAGCACGAGAGCTCTCTCATCGTTAGGTGACGGTGACGGGGACGGCGACGGTAACGGTTCCTCTTCTTCCACAATTAGCGGCAACTCGGCATCCTGAGACGGTGCAAACGGAACCGATTAGTTAAAAGAAAAAAAAGTCAGGTTAGTTGCAGATAGTGAAGAATTGAAAGAGGAAGCACTAACGAGACGGCGAATCTTGGTAGCGGGAGAAGAGAGAGGGAAATCGTGGTTAACTTCATCAACGCATCCTTTCCTCTTCAACAATCTGTGTAGCGCCATGGAGATGTGAAGCTAAGGAATCGAATCGAATCAACGAGTGGAATGAGCGACGAAGATGATCGCGTGAGGTAGTGGAGATTTTGGGTATGTAGTGTTATGGTTGGCGAAGAACGGAGGGAGTAGTATTTATGGAGTGGGGTCTAGATTTTTCTGGAATTCTTCAGTGTTTACCTTTACATTCCCAAACCCTCCAAACCTGACACCACTTCTCAACCCACGTGTCACAATCCTTCTTCATTTTATATCTTTTTCTTTTCTCGTGTTAGATAAAGGATAAATAATAATTGAATTAATGATTATTTCAAATAAAATATTTTTTAAAAATTTAAATTATTAAATATTTAAAGGTTAAAACAAATTTGAAAATATACTAATTATCTTGTTTCTTTAACAAATCATCATGGTCTTAACCGTATAATTATGACTTTATTGATGAGTGAGAATCTTTTAAAAATAATAAGATTTTGTTTTAGTGCGTGGTAATTATTTTTAAAAGATATTTCTAGTACAATTCTAGATATTTGATAAATAAACGAGATTTTAATTTATTTTTTAAAATGTTTTATGTTAAGTCTTTCATTAAAATTTAACAACTGAATCAGTGTTCTAAGATATAAAGTTTTATATATTTTACTTTGATCTCGATTGTCTATTTATAAAAAATATAAGTGATCTCAATGTAAAACGAATTAAATTGAAAGGAGTACTTTTTTTTTTTTGAAAAAATAAGAATTGTATTTATATATCTTAAAAAAAATACATATTTTTTAAGTTTCTTGAACAGAATATCACGTATATTTTTTTTTATTGAATCTTCACCGTACATATTAGATTGATAAGAGGCATTAACAAAATGTTTACATTGGTTGAAGAGAAAAAAAAAAAGGAAAAGATGATAACATTATTTAAGTGTCGTCCACATTCATGATTTTACAACTTTTAACAAATTTTGGTAAAGAAAAAAATATAGCAAAATATGCTTGATAACACTTCAATTTAAATGGTCATTCTTCTTTTCTTCATCAAAACAGACACCACTTCCTTTTCTAGTAGGCATCAGGTAATTCCATACTAATGATAATTATCAAGTAACATACTCATCACTAGTTTTTTTTTTTTTTTTTCTAGTTGCTGTATCTGATGTCTTGAATCACTTTAATATGCTTTCAACTTTTTCAGACTTCAAATTTCTTTGACAACTCACCATTGTTGATAAAAAAATTCAAATAGACTGAAATCTTTAGGTTAAAAAAGTTTGAATATCAACACACCTAAAAAAAAAGGCAAAACAAAAACCACTTGCATACAATTTTGAATCCATTAAATTTACTAGTTTATCAACATAAGACAAAACAGTAATATAAGAACCATAATAGTTTTGTTTAGTGTCAAATTATCTGAAATATCATCTATCTTCTACATTGATTGTGTTGTATAACAGTCTTCTTTTTATAAGGTACAATTGATGAAGTAATAAAGCTGTATAGGAATTTTAAAATGACAGTCATAAAAACCTTTTTTTTTTCTTGAGAAAGGGGAAAGAGTAGATTTCAGAGGAACAAAATGGAGCATGGGTGAAATAATCTCTTGATAACATTATCCCAACCTGCTCATAAAAGAACACTTGTCAATTGTTAGCCTGTGTTGATATGGCTTTGCCTGCCTGAAATTTAGAAACAATATGCAACTCATGCTTCGGAAGTTATATATTAGAAGAGTTAATGGAGATCTCAGGCTCATATATTGCGTGTATTCGTATTAGAGATAAAAAGGACGACTGAAAAAAAAAAAAAAGTGGGGTCCTATGACATGCCTTTTACATTTTGGGCACTTGGTAGCCAGAAGGTAGAGTGGAAATAGATGCCATAGATGGCTTACCTGAAGGTGCTCAGGTTCACACCTCGGCAGGGTCAATTTTTGTCCTTCAAGTGCTCCTTTGTTTGCTCACTCCAAACACAAAATACGAAGTCACTGGATGAAAGGCTTTATAAAAACGTGGAACAAACTCGCTAAAATATATTGCACCAATACAACTTATCCACTTTTCCATCATCGTCTGATTACATGACTAACAGCTTTTCTTCTCCTTATTTTCCTTTCCTATGTAAACTGAAGAAAATTTTCGATGCATTTTTTATTCTTTATTTACCGACCAAAAGATTTCCTTAATGGTTATACTAGGAACAGAAATATATAAAAAAGCTAATAATAACAAGGAAACAGGATTCTCCAAGCTACGCATTTTGATCAGGAGTGCGCAAGAGGATAACGGACGAATAACTAAGCATGGGATACATATTGGCGTCCAGAAACTGAGCATACTGTTGTATAGCAATTTCTCTTCCAGGAAGGTCAGGGGTGAGGAAATCATATGGCGCAGGCTTGCTGGTATCTATAAGAGGTTCCCATCTGTATCCAGGACGCTCTGGCAATGTAATTGTGAAAGGTAAATGACTCGTATTGAAAGCAACGTAAATTTCTCCCTTGACTGAGTCTGCCTGTATTCAAGTTCATGCCAAATAAGGGTATTAGTCATTTACGGAGTATCCAATAATAGAACGTATAGGATTTAACATTCTATCTAAGACAATTACTAGTAAATGAAAAAACTGAGATTAAAAAGTCCACTGATGCTAATCCGAGCATGACATTGACAGCTTTGAATGAGCGGGTATTGGTTTAAGTCCTGGAGCAGTTCAGCCTATAGTTTATACCATGTGCCAAGTTATCATGTTCGATTATTTGGCACTTCAAAATAAAATTTGGGGCTAAGAGTAACTTTTTCTTCACGTGTTCAAATAGTAACCAGAGATGTAGCAAACAGGAGTTCGAATTCAACTGGCTAAATTTGTTATGCCAGCCAATCTTAATGTTCAGAGGAGACTGCTGACCGTAGATTCTTTGTCCTTAAGACAGAAGCATCATATTGATTATTCCTCAACCTAGCTAGGCAGGCACATACTGCCATTTCCAGATGCTGAGTTTCTCTGGTCGATTTCAACTCATAGACTCAAGGTTTAGTTACTGGAAATACGTTCAAATTCCACACATTTTCAGGCCAGGTTAAAAGAAATAATAGATCCCAAGATTTGATTCTTGCTGCCTTTCACCGGAAACAATTCTTATACATGGCAATATGGCCAACAAAATTCTCTTACCATGGTAAAAGCCACAAAACGGCTAGTTTCTGACCAGTCTGGCATTCCAGGAAAATGACCATGCCACTGCAGCCTCTCTGATGTTGGGAAGTCATCTAAGCCCATAGATTCACATTCCCTGCAGGATTATAACGTTGGAATATGATAAAAAAGCAAAAGTCTAACGACAAAACAATTAAACTGAAGAAGTACTTACTGACGGAACTTAGTCACAAGGCAACAAAATCTAAAGAAGTCTGACGAGGATTCTTCCTTTTTGTCCCATTGGAAGTAATTAAGCTGCAAAAAGGTTGAAATTAATAGAATTGAAAATATGGTGGGGTATGCATTGAAAATTTTAAGTGGACAAGAGGATCACATAATTATCATGACAATAGGTATTGTTGTTTCCCCCTTTTGTGTGTCCATATTCATCGCCCATATATATCATTGGAACTCCCTGATAAGATAGACTGAAAGTCAGTGAGCAGAACTCGTGCTGCTAACATCTATATAAATAAAGAATAATTTGATCAATGTAAAAAGCCAACAACATTAAACTAGCAAACAATACTTTATTGTACCCCCTAAATGAGTCTTTATATGTGCTTCCACATCATACAGAGATGCACAACGCAAAAGTTATTATTAATTGACATGCAACACAGAAGTCATTTCAGTCCAAACAAATTTGTAAAGGAACTAATCTTTTAGTTGGGCCTTACCTGGGAAACCATGAGAGAGAGAAAAAAATTCCGCATTTGTCGCTTCCTCAATTTCTTCACTAAGGGACTCACAAACTCCCCCTCCTACATTAGTTACAAAAATGAGATTAACATTTAATACAAAGGTCATGTCATGTAACTTTCCATAAATATTCTAATACTTCAGGGTTTTACAATATGTGTTTTACCTCTATATTGTGGATCCAAAGAAGAACCAAGAAAAACTTTGGAGAAGGATTCTAAGCAAAGTTTCGAATGATGGGAGCACACTGGACAAGTTTGTCTCAGTGAGCATGAAATCAGTGATTTACAATAAGAGAAAGATTATATTAGCCCCATGGATCCTCTTTATTCATTTTCTGTGAACAATTTTGACCTACATATTACAACTTATCTACATAAATCTAGTATGTCCATTTCCTAACTGCTAAAGTATTGGGCTTTAAATCTTGCCATGAACATTGAAATATTAATGGTATTCAGATTGCTTAAAAAATCGTGAGATGAAGTAACGGCATTCAGTGGAAGGAAAAGTAAAAGAAAATCACTTTTAATCCAACTCTGAAACAGGTTTCTAAATATTACCTGTCCACAGTTCCAGCTATTATTATGATTTTCTCCATCATTATTGTCTTCCCCATTTGACAAATTATGCTTGTTGTTATAGGTCACCAAATCAGCTAGCGTGAACCCATCATGTGCACATACAAAGTTAATACTATTCCATGGTTTTCTTCCTCCTCCCTGGACCAAAGATACAGGTAATGCATTGTCCACTACAAGAAAGAAGAAAGTACAAGAAAAGAAGACAGCAACAAAGCTAAAGATACAAAATTTAGCTGAAATAAATACTAATGTCATGAGCGATAATAAAATATATATCAAGCAAATCTAAACAGCCAAAAAGGATGTTTACTGTACAAAGTAGGAAAATAAAAACAGACCCATTGAAGCAATAATCACTGTCAATAAATCTATAACAATTATCACAATAGTAAGAGTATATGTGGGAGTTTATATAAAAATGAAACTATTTTTATAGAATGAGGCACCAAATAAACCTGATATAAATTAGGACTCCCACAAAGGCATTCAGCAAATGCTCCAGCAAAGCCATCTGTACCCTTGATAAACTGGCGCACCGTGTCTCTATACTGCAAAACAATAGATAGTTCATAACTCATACACCTAACCACAAGAACACTATATAATTTACAATTTGTGGATCATGCATTACACAGAACATACGTGACCATGTTGGTTAAGAGACATACATGGAAAGCAAAGAACTGACATTGGGATGGGGAGGAGGGGCAGGTGGCAGCAGAAGAGCTTGTACATGGGTGTGAAAGAATTCGGTTAAAGGTAAAAACAGTCCATATATTTTGGTTAAATTCTCAAAGCTTTAGCTTGTGTCAAGGAAAATGAATAAAAAACTCATTAAATGCATAGATAGGTAATTCCATACAACTGGTAATTATCAATTTTTGCAGACTGGTCTGGAAAAGAAGAGAATTCATTGTACATTAGTCATAAAAAATAATTGACAAGTTTTGTGCCAAATTCATAATCCAATATTTTATGCAAGATTGAACATTTGAAAAAGCCATGACACTTTCGTGTGATTTACAGTGATCCACTCATTGTACAGCATATCCTGTCATAAATTCAAACTCCAGAAAGAAATATTGAAGACAGATATAAATTACATACAAAGTTTAACTGCATTTCAGTTGACAAGATCATATAATTTAAAACCAGGTTATTTTCAATAAAATGAAACCTGATGCAGTTATTCTTGCGGTTTCATTTAAATAGGCTAAATGATGCATATGATATAATGCAATAGAACTGATGCAGTTATATTTTTGTGTCTCTTGTTATCAAGTTCTCTTTTTCCAAAAGATAGCTCTACTTCAAGATGTGCTTCTACATGCTTTTGTTACAGCAAAATAACAGGGTTATGAATCCAACAGTTACATTTTGCACTAACCTTCCCGTTCCATTCTGACCAAATACCCCAGTGAGGGAAAGTGCCAACTTGGTAGAGGCCTCCAGCATCCCAAGCTTCAGCTATAAGCTATACAAGAAGAAATTAAGTAACTTGAAACCTTAGCTAACTGCTTCCAAATGAGTACAAAACTAATCTATAAAACAGATAACAATGATTACAATGACCAACAGAATACTAAAGCATGACCAAATCCAACGAATTGTGCTATGCACTCAATATAGATGAGGTGAGGCAACAAGACAGTAAATGGTACCTAGAAGGAAACACTACTTTAAAAGGCTGTCCTTACCCTGTTAATATTCTAATTCAAAAGTGAGATAAGGTAATAAGGACCAACAGTGAGCACCTATTGCAAAAAAATAACGCTCAATCACCTAAATATCTATGACCAGTTTAGCCATCTCCTTTTAAATTACCGAATCAGTATATCTTTCTATTTAAATCAATGGACTTTCACTTGTGATACAAGTTCTAAAGGTTAAGCGTATTGGAATATGCACTTGGCGTTGAGATCTTGCAAGTTCCTTTCACTAACCCAGTTCTTCTTGGTGACAATCAAAGTGTTGTGCCTATTGCTCATAATTCAGTGTTTCATAGCCACACCAAACACATGGAGATTGATATTTTCTTTGTGCTGGAAAAGATTATGGCCAAGCAGCTTTTCATCTATCACATTCCAGCCCTGGATAAGTGTGCAGATGTGTTGATCAAACGTCTTTCTTTAACTCATTTGCCAGATCATACAGGCAAACCCAATTAGAAGAGTTTTTCAACTAAAAAATATTCTCCTTGAGATTGAGGGTAGGGGATAATGTAATTAGTTACATTCTGTAAGTAAATAATGCATATAAGTAGTAAGAGTTGTTAGCATTGCTAACTACTATCTATCGTATCAATGTAGTTAAGCACTTAGTTACTTACACAACAACTATCTCTCATGCTATAAGCAGTTAGCTATAGCTACACTCGTAAGCTTCCTCTTTCATAAGTTAATAAAATCAAAATTCCCTCTCATTCAGTTTCTTTTACAAAGTAAATTGGTGTACCATACCAAGATAGCAACTACGACCAAGGCAAGTCCATCTTTCTGAATTATTTAATCATCCATATAGATATATTTGTTTAGATTAGTGGACTCTTTAAGCAATTATTAAATAAAATTGTTTAAAAATTTAACAATTTCCTTACCAAGTGTTTGAGGTACTTAATGAATTTCTTGCAGAAACATAATGATTCTGCTGTTTCTCTTCTTTTCTTCTAAGTGACCCTTAATCCTTGTGTTGCCCACTGCCCCTTAAAAACGTCATTTTTCATTGTTTCACTGAAAACAATTTGTATTAATCACACACTGTAACCATAAGAATCATAGTCATGACCAGCAAGGAACACCTATTTTTCCTTTCATTAGTTTCTTGTAGCAGAAATGTCAGAATTCATGCCTCTTTGCAGAAACGAGAATAATCAAAGCAATCTATCCACTCTAAGCTTGCAAGTTGTGAATCCCAAATCATACAACAAAATCAACACCCATTCAAATATCAGCAGAAAACTTAATCTCTATTCTTTAAACCCGTTTATCTGTCATGTAAACAGACAATTAGACAGACCAACCATATCTAGAGAGAGTCTGATTTGTACAATCCCAGATAACTTACACAGAATCCTAATTTCCAATCCAACAGGGTCCATACAATCATTTTGGTGAACTCTGTTCATTTCTTGGAAATTACGTTAAAAAGGATACCGTCATTTCAGATGTTACTTTTATACACTTCAAAAATTAATTTAGAAAGCACGCAATTGAGGATACAGTGTATGTCCAGAAACTAATAACAAAGGTACACAATTGATTGTAATGAATTAAGTTGGAAAACCTTCACTCCACGAAGTATAGGATCGTTACTGATCAAGTCAATTAATGGTGGACTGCCTAGAGGGGTTCCAGTTGTCAGCAAGTCACCTTCTATTGGAGCACCAAACACATTAGTTGCATCCCAGAGACTGGTAACAAGTAATGAGAGGTAATAAGAACAGTATGATCTACCAGTCTACATAATTTTTTTAGAAACAATGCACTACATATTACCTACTACTCCTGGTCATAATAGAAGCAAGATCAAAGCGAAAACCATCCACGTGCATTTCTGTAACCCAATATCTGTTGCACAAGAGAAAAATAGTAAAATTTTCTATTAGCAACTGTAATAAGCCCAAGTAGAAAAGGAAATGAAACAAATCTGACCAGACATTAGTAAACTGAAAGAATATACCATCATGCACTTTATAAGAGTGAAAGGTATGGCATTAAGGTAAATTATATAGGAAGCGAAATGCTAGTTGGATGACAGCAGACTCGGAACTTAATCACTAATCTAGGATCTAAATTTTATATGTTCTCTGACGCTTTAAGGAACAGTCCCACACACACACCTCTACATCTGAAATTTATGATATAGAGCATGCATGTAATTGTACACCTATGCCAAGCATCTAAATGCCCATAAGCAAAAAAGTCAACAATTTTGTATTATTTTGACTATAAATATCTGATTTAAATCAAGAATTGGGACATATAATATACAGAAAGTGTTTTAATTATAAACAAAATCCACGAGAAATATATTTCATATTTTATTGTAATCATACCTTAAGCAATCCACTATAAATTGTCGTACAACTGGATGACTGCAATTGAATGTGTTTCCACATCCCGAATAATTATAGAACTCCCCCTGAGAATTCATAAAAGTATATCTAGTAATCTAGTTTATATTATCCGTGATATATAATTAGAATTAGAAGAAACAAAGTCTCACAAGAATAAATTAAAATGATTTGAAATTATTCATAGAGCTACAAAAACCTAATCTGCAAAATTAATTACAATCCTTAAGTAAAGACGCAGACCTTAAACAAAATTTGAGTTTTATTTGTCAGTAATTAAAAAATTGGAAATAGATTTACCAAGAATCCCCTTCTTATAAGTATATTACCTTTTAGTGTAATATTTGAGTTCTTCCTCTTCCAACTGGATGGGAAAGTTGAGTTATTACCAAGCTTGAAAAGTTCTAACTTATGGGCAATTTATAGTAAACAGGAGAAGGAAAAAGGGGGAAGGGACAGTTAAATCAGGCCAAGAGAGTCAAGGAGTTAGGCCTGACAATCAAGGCCTGTGAGTATATGAGAGAGGACAGCAGCTGGAAGAAAAAATTAGGTTGTGGAGAGAGAGGGAAAATAACAGAAAGAACAGGTGGCATGAGAAGAGTAAAAGAGGGATTATGCTAATAATTAAGGAGAAGCACTAAAGGAGGAGGAATAGAATGGCACGGTAGAAAGTATTTGAGGATTTCACAGTAGTCTTTTGACTGACTAAGGGAATTTTCCCTGTAATTTGGCAATTATCTCATATTTTCCACACTATAATTCTGTTTTGTTATCCAAGGACAGTTCTGTTAAAGAAATTCAGTCTTAACCCCAACTTACAAGTGGAAACAGGGAGCAAAAATATTGAACTCACCTTGGGTGCTACCATGTAATAGATACTGTTGTCCACACCTCTGAAAGAAATAATGGGACCATTCTCATTCCCTTCAGCTGTATGATTGAAAACAACATCCATGATAACCTGAAGCAGTAAAATAGCAATGAAAACATAATTTCATTTAAAAATGAAAAAGAAGCAGAAACCAGTGAATGAAATCATATCATATATATTTTTGTTGACCTCTATTCCTCGTTTGTGTGCCTCTTTGATCAGGAATTTCATTTCATTAATCCCATCACGGCCACAATTTCTTATGCCAGCAGATGAGTATCTGATCATTGGAGAGAAGAAATTGACGGTTGAATAGCCCCAAAAATTGACCCTACAACAAATGGATATAATTAAGATAAACTCTAAGAGAAGTCAAAAAACGAATTGTTCGAGCCAGTGATGTAGAATACTGTCCAATGAGATCGTGAATTAATCAAAATAAGCTATGATCAGGTTGGAAAGAAAATTATGATATACCACTTTGCAATATGTGAGACATCAGGGGTTTAAAAAGCTATCTCAAAAATGAATGAGTAGAAGTTAGGACTTCTCATGGACAAGTTATTTCAATAACTTAACCACAACCGTACAAAACCCAATATGACAAGTGGTCATTATGAGTAAACTATAATCAGTTATGAAAATCTGGTTATATAACTAGCTAAATAACTGGGTATATATCCTAAACCAGTTCCATAGCCAGTTCTAGGTATCTAATGGGTTTCAAAAAATATTTTTTATATTAGTACATCTTCACACCTAAATCTATGATTAATATTTCTTCATGTTTAATTAATACTCACTTGTCATAAGTTAATTTTATCCCCATTTTTAATTAACTGGTTAAGTCAAAACCAGTTAATTATGCTGATAGTTATTCTTTTATAACCGATTATTATAATCACCCTTACTATACACTGACTTGAAGATTCCAATATAACCTGAAGTCAATCATAATAGAAATATTCCATGAACAAAATAACTCCCTTACCTGTAGTCCCCTTGTACAGAATTGTAACTGGAGTACTCCAGCTCATTGAATTCATGACATGGCATTAGTTCAAGACAATTTACTCCAAGTTCCTGCAAAACAAATAAAACCAAAATTTCATATGGATTAGTAAACATTTTATATATTCATGTCTGCTTTGTCCAGTAGCGCAATATAGAGGCAAAACACATAATGTAAAACCCCAAGTTCGTGAAAAAAAAAAATATCGTAGATTCAACAGCATGGGAGAATAGTATGGGTGATGAACCTAGATGAAAGTATGACTCAACCCAAAGTCTACCCCTGACCTGAGTCCAATTCAAGTTCCTTTAAAATCATGCATTTTGTTATCTCGCTGAAAAAGTACCTCTATTTCTTAAATAAAGACACAATTCTTTCCTTATACTGTTGAGGATTTCATTACCATTAGTTCAGAAATGCACAATCTATTAGACTGAACAAAAAAATTATAAAAAAGAATACTGGACTACTTTTACATAATAAAGTTTCACAAGGAATTCTTCAAATTATCTTAAACAATTATCAGAAACTTCACCTTTAAGTGGTCAAGCTTCTCCACCACACCAAGATATGTACCAGGGAACTTGGTGTTGCTCGACTCATGCTTTGTGAACCCTCGCACATGCATCTCATATACTACAAGATCCTTTTGTGGATACTTCAGAGGCAAATCGCCTTCCCAATCAAACTAAACAAGTTGCACGAATGAGATATAATTTTCAAAAAGTTACAGTAAAAACTAAAAACCATTAAAACAATAAAGCACCTCATCATGATCTGAAGGTACCATGCCAGCCATCTGGGGCCAGCAGTTACCATTAGGCCCTAAAGCCCCAAACTCCCCTCTGCTTATAACTGCCTAGACAAATGAGTAATATATGATTAGGGTCCACTCAAATAACTAAAGAAATCACAAAAAATCATCAATAGAGGGAGTTTTGTTGCGCCACTCTTCGCCAGCATTCCAATTTGAACAAAATAATCAAAACAAGAAGAGTGCAAACTGCAGAGGCACTGACTTTTGCATAAGGGTCCAACAGTATACGAGAAGGGTCATAGTATTGCCCCTCCAGAGGAGAAAACTTGCCATCAAATTTGTATCCATAAAGCATGTCAGTAAAATCTCCTTTCAAGAAAACATGCCAAACAGCTCCAGTTTTATTTATCAACGGATCAAGAGGAACAGACTCCGTCACTCGATTCTGCAACAAATAAACTCAAACGTTCAACAACCACAAACTCCAACCGAATTAAGTTTTCAGAAGTTTTACCGTGTATTTGGATGATCCTTCGGAGAATTTATTTGGTTATTTTAAAGTGGAGTGATAATGAATTGATGTTCATATTCCTAAAGCAAGTTAAGAGTACTACAACTTAGTATAAAATTTGTTACTTAAATTGCCTGAGGTTGAGACCTAGAAACGTTTCGTGGACGTGAAAAAAAAAACATGCAAACATTTTAAAGTGATTTTAGAGTACCGAACGTGAATCCAAATACACAATTGGATTATTAAACTCATTCTCGGAGATCGGGAGACGTAGAGAGGAGTGGCTCACATTCTGAAAATCGGAGAGAGTAAACAAACAGAGAGTGGCGGAGAGTGCATTGAGAGAGTAAATGGCGAAATTGACTCCACCGTCTCTAACGGTGGCACCGAAGGGGGAAGGGTAGCCACTGGAAACTTGAAAGAGACTCTCCAGTTGCGGTTTTTCGACCACCGCGATTTCCGTGTCGAAAGCGCCGCCATTCCGAGCAGCGCGAGTCTTCGCCACCGAGCGAATAACGGAATCGCTCTCGTGCAATTGGGAGAACCTGTTGGCGAGAGAAACTCTAACCGTGACAGCGCATTGAGGGAGGACGGCGAGAGTGGGAACAGAGAGTGAGGGCAAAGAGAAGCACTTCATTGGAGTGAATCGTTGATCAAACAGGTGCGGTGCAGGATTTTCAAAGATGTGGAGTGTGATGAGTAATAGTGAGGGAGAGGGATACTACGGACATTGTTGAATTGAAATATCAGCATGCTTCTTCAACATCTTCATCATCATCATCATCATTTCTTGAATACAACACATTCTCTTTGAATGCATATTCGACACCTTTTCAATTCAGACAAAGGACGTGTTTGTTCGTTCGCGCTTTCTGGTGGGCGCCACCACCCTCTTTTCTTTGCCACCGTTTGTTTCTTACTCCCACTGCAGTCAGTGCTTCTGAAATTATGTTTGGATTTTTGTTCGAAGTGGAGTAGTTCTTATAAAGTATTTTCCGAATGGCTCCTTCTTCCTAAAAAATAAAAAATATAATTTTGAATTACAGATTCTGTTGCGAAAATAAATACATTACGTGGAGGATTTAGTTTGTTCACACACCTTGAAAAAAAGTCGGAAGAAATCTTGCGTGTGAAAGAATATTACACGGGTAATTTTTAAATGCATTTAAAAAAACGGGTAAACTTGGAGGGAAAGCGAACCTCGATCTTGGGCCTGATTGCAAGGCAATCCAAGCCCACTAGTTTCGTCCTTACTGGGCTATCATAGGCCCGTTTCTAAAATTATTTGATGGACAGAGAGAGGGGACAAAACTGTTCCTTTTTGAAACATCACCATGAATAAAACTGTGAAAACTAGTTTCCATGAAATATATTTACACTATTTATTAATGTATCCACTTTATATTATACAAAACTTGAAGTATCATGCTCTCAATTTATCCTCTTTTATTTTTATTTCAAATAACAATACAAAGTTATTCTCAATCATTCCAACTATAATCACTTTATTATATATTTAACATTTTTATCATTCATTTATCTCAATGTGTTCCGTCATTGTTCTCACCTCTCCATTTTCAGATCTGTGTGTTCCCACCCCACTCCCTTACATATAATTACCTAACATATTATAAAAAACTAAAAATTTTAAATACTAAATAAATTAATTTAATAAACTAAAAACTAAAAAAAAAAAAAATCAACCTTCGTATGTGGCATATACGTTTAACTAATAAAATAAACTAAATTTAAACAATCACTTAAATAAAACAAAAATCAATTTAATTAAATTAAAAATAATTATTTCATTAAATATAATGAAATTAATTTGCATATAATTACCTAACATATTATAAAAAAACTAAAAAATTTAAATACTAAATAAAATAATTTAAAATACATTAATTTAATAAACCAAAAACTATAAAAAATAATAAAAAAAATCCACCTTTAACTAAAAATTTTAAATACTAAATAAATTAATTTAAAATACAATAATTTAATAAATTAAAAACTACAAAAAAATCAACCTTCGACGGATCTGTTTAAAGAACAAAAATAAAAAATAAATAAAAAATAAAATTATACATCCTATGAATGTGAATATCCGTCAACGAATATCGATATTTGTTTTCTCTTTAGCGAATGTTGATATATGTCGATGGATTATCACATCCGTTAAAAGATTACCATAACTCTTTCGCGCACTTGCAACGAAGCTTTCTTCTATAACGTCTGGTAACCACCACCACAAACATCGAGCCCTGATACCACTAGTTCCTTGCACCACTTGCAACCTCCCATCAAGCAAAGCTCACCACTACACACACTCAGAGCACTACACACTCTTAGGACAATGAAATTGAGGAAGAAAGAAATAAAGGGATAGCTGAATTCCGTGTGCAAGTTGAGTGTGGAGATGCATTCTTATAAAAAGATAAAAAGAGGACCATTAATGAAGTAATGTTAGTGAAAATTTACTACAGTAAATAAAGGCAAATTTATCATAAGAAAATACACAAAATATTTGATGGTGGTAGAAGAAGTAACACCCAAATATATTTTAACAATTTTTTTTAAGTTTACAAGAATTTGTAATTGATATATTTCTTAAAAAAAGTTTGTTAAAATATAGTATTAACTAGAGCTGTGATGATCCTGTGGACCAAACTGTAAAAACTGCCAAGGTTACGTCTCGGCGTTCTAGGCTAAAGAAGCATCACGCGCACAGAGGCGTCTGTTGGAAACAGCACAGTCCTCTGACGCTCGTGCCCTGCACGTGCCGACAAAAGTGTGGGTCGACGGTTCTACATGCTGACCAGTTGATCTCACGAATCTGTACTTGGTAAGCGTGATTCCATTTTTTACCCGACAGAAACCTCTGATTTCTGCAACCTCCCTGCTTCTTCTGCACAAAACTACCACCGTTGCTTCTGCATGGCATCACACTTTTCTTAATATATATATAAAAAAATATAACATTTCTAAATCATTACTTTCTTAATGTGCAAAACAAGTTTAATTCATAGCATGTGATAACTTAGACATCATGTTCTCGAAGAAAAGGAAAACTGAGTTTGGCAAAATCTGTAGAGAAAAGAAAATTTTTCACATTTTGTAAAATTAATTCTTTTAAAAAATTGTACTTTGTGTGTATTGAATATGTACTTGATTTGTACTCAATTTTGAATATTCTTAAAAAAAGTTATTGTTATCCGTAAATTTAGTTCTATTTATACTTTGTCAAACCTGGGAGGTATAAATTCTTTGTTAATAAAAAGAATGTGGTCCTTGTAATTCTGAAGCATTGTTAAGTACGTCTTTACCTACTAGTTTTTTTTATATTAATGACTAACGAATCTAGTTAGACAATTCTCTTAAGTAATGGATGAGTTGTTGAGTTTACCTAATGAAAATATTTTCACATATGGATTGGTCACGCAAGAAGATGTTAGGCATGTGATTAGAGATTTTTCATCGTAGGTAGAGAATAAAACAAGTTTACTTTTTAAATTTTCGAATTTCAAATTCATGTGTTTTAATAGGTGTAAGGATTTTGATAAATTCATTATCCAGTCCGTTAAGTTAGGTTGAAGTTTTATATTTTTATGTTAAGTTCTCTTTTTTAGGAGTGAAATTAAGTCTACTTAATCCGAAATTATATTTATCGATTTTGGAATAGATTTTTAATCATTGATCTAATTACAATTAAAATTGTAATAATTTAACTTATAATTAATGTAATTATTTTTTTATATTAATTTTGTTTGTAATCTAGTCGACATTAACTCATTTTATAATCTAATATATCTGATTAACTTATGAAATACATTTATGTTTGCTTGTATAATCATATTATACAAATTTAATTTAAATAAATTTATTGTTTCATATGACATATCGATCAGTATAAAGAAGGTCGACATGACATATGTTTCATCGATAACAATCATTAATGAATAATTAACTTACATCTTAATATTAGATAATAACCAATCAATAGATTTGATTATTTTCAATTCTATATATAAAATGTCAAAAATAATATATTAAGAGAATATCTAATTTAAGAAATATATTTGACTTGAGAGATGTATCTAACTTGAGAAGAGTTGTTTTGAATTGACACACTTATTAAACACGTTGGATTGATCAATTTAATAAAAAAAATTCTTTCTTGAAATATAATTTTTAGGGGTGAGCATAATTAAAAAATAAAATAGGAGGTATAGGAAGAAAGAGGTTGAGCGGTTGAAAATGGTGAGTAAAGAATATTTTAATGGTTATGATTGGTAAGTGTTGAGAGAGTGATTTGCGGCAAGGGATCCGTAAGGCGCGATAAAAAAGAAAAGGGAAAAAAAGTAAGGTTTAAGGAAGAGAAAAGTGATTGTGGAGAGAAGAGCGGGTGAAGAAATCACGGGTGTAGTGTCCCAATCTTCATGTGAGTGGTTAGTAACTAATCTGCATCACACCCATGTGAACTGACTCAGAAGACTTGACCGGTAAAACTCTCTTTTTTTTAACTTTTAAATTCCTTTCATATATAAACAGTAACCCTTCTTCTTGGTTTCCGAGATAAATATAGAAATCGATGTGATCAGAAAAATAAGAGAGAATATTGTAATGCGAAAATGCTTTTTTAACAATTTTTTTATAACTTTTTATATGATATTTTTTTATTTTTTTATTTTAAATATATGAAATAATAAAATAATAATACGTAAAAAATAATTTGTTAACTTAATCTATTATAATATGCTGTGAATGCATGAGATGTGATGGAAAAGGAGAGAGAGAGTGCATACGGAAAAGTACTACGGCGTTCTCCCACAAACTCCGCCCTCTGCTGCATTAACTTTTTTGCTTTTGTACGGTCGCAACTTTCTCTTTTGCTTTTAATTTTTCATTTATTATAAGATAATGATAATTAAACAATATTTTTTATCAATGAACATGATTTATATATCATTTTGTAATTGATTATAATGATATTTAAGATTATTATTATTGATTATATAGTAATTTTGAATCAATCATAGAATAACAAATAAATGATGTTGAAATATTATAAAAAAAATATTGTCTAAATATCATTATTTTATTATTACTGTTTTCTTATTGTTATCAAAACATAAATAAATTTCTAATTCGGTAATTCACGAATCTGAGTCACATTGAATTGAAAAAAAAAAAATTTGGTATGAGTATATGGGTTAATTTTAAATAAAATTTTCTAAGAATTCGAACTATTTAGATTAAATTTGTATTTAGGTTGGCTCAACTATTTATTTAATTTTTTAAATAAATATTTTTTTTATTAATCATTTTATAAAATATTAAAAAGAAAATTAGTATAAAATTCTTTTTGTATAAAATAATTATATAATATAAAAATTTCATAAATTTATGTTTAGTGATGCGTACTATTGCGAAACTTAATTAGTAAGATTTTTGTATTTGAGATAATATATTCTATTATTATTCGACTATTTGATTTTATTTTGGACTATACGTATGATTCTAACACAATGCGTGATTTACCAGTTTATACATGGAATTATACGTTTATATAAGTCGTTTTACTATTATTGTTTTCAAAGCATCTCGCCCGTTAAATGTAATGAAGATATTCATAATAAACATTTACGTTATTACTATTTAAATCTCTTATACCAGTTTGGATATTTGTCATTTGTTTCTCCTGTATCACATTTTAAATTTAAGAAGAAAAGGAAATGATCAACTAATGTTATCGGTATTTAATTAATTATTAATTATTTGCTTTAAATTATTTCCAAAAATATTATTATCTCCGTGTAAAATAAACTAATGTGATTTTAAAAGATTATGCATTTATTACTCTTCTTAATTCGTATAAAAAAATAATTTAATTGTAATTTTGGTCAACTTATTTTACAAAAAACTAAAATTTTAGTTTCCACTTTTCTTTTCCATAATTTCAGTATCTTAATTTGTGACTTAAAAAAAAGAAGCTAAATTCAGTGCACTTTTCTTAATAACTTAAAAACTAAAATTAAAATTTATCTCCCAGTACGATTTGACATCAACTTATGAATGACGATATAATATCTGAGTTTATATCATACAACTAGGAGAACATGTGATATTGGGTATGATCGATATTCAAAAAATATAGTTAATGTATCTAATTTCAATATTAGTATTATTAGTATAATAATAATTATTATTAATTATCTATGAAGTTTACTAATAGTATTTATTATTATTATTAATTATTTTCAATAGTTTAAATTTCACAATTACTAATACTTGAAAACAAACATGTTTCGGTGGTCCTCATCCTTCGTCTCAAATAGTTAATTCTCAAAATAAAAAACAACATAAATATTTTAGTATTTTTGGTTGAAATTCTTAACTTTAATAAGCACAAGGACTAAAAAATAACATATATGATAAATATGTGTTATGGTGCAAATTTTTTTTTTCAAAATAATTGATTAACCTTAACGTGGTTTTATTCAATCAATAAGTCACTAAAGAAAAATATCCATAATGAAATTTTGATGATTTTATTCAACTAACAAGTCACTTAAAAAAATTATCACGAAATTGAAGATAGAACTATATAATATAAGGGATTATTGTTAATTATCATACAAAATTACAAATAAGAGCTTGAATTCAACTCGTACTTAGTAGGCAATAAGATTCAATAAAAAGAATGTTATATTTGTGGCACTTCTAAACCCGAAATGTCGGGTTATTAAATCTCATTTAGTATATTTATAATTATTTTATTTTTATATTGTAATGAATTAAAATAAAAAATCAATCTTCACCTAATTTTTACGTACAACACAGATATTTTTGGTTGAGATAATTTGTTATTTAAAAAAATTGATTTTAAGTTTATTGGTAGAAATTGTGCATTTGATGTAGGCGAAAATTGTTTGTAAAGAAAGTTTTAAGTGAGAAAAATACACGTGAAATAAAGAAAGCAAGAGATTTGGGAGGCTATTGAATAAATTATTAATTTAATTTTATGTCAAATAATTAATGGTTTAAAATAATATTATTTATATGTTTTTTAATTTTAAATAATTTTTATTTGTAATTAATAAATAATAATTTTAAAATTTTATTTTAAATATATTTTAAATAAAAACCGTTTATATTTAAAAACAAAAAATTTATGAATCTTTATTACTTCAACAAAATCGGTTACATATATTAACAAAAGTTTAGTATTTGTTTTATAAAATAAAATCATCTCATTTTCATATCCCATCAAAATTGATGGTAAACTAAATAATGTGTAAGTTGAGTTGAATATTTTAAACGTTGAAAACTAGACAAAATTATAAATAATTTAAAAAAAAAAACAAAATTGAAGTTATATAAAAAGAAAAAAAAAGTCAAAAACGATAAAGTGTAGCAAATAAAGTTATAATTAAACCCAATTTACAGTACAGTTATTGTAGAATAGGATGGAAGGGGGAACTTATATAATTATTTTGTGATAATGTGAATTAATAATTTATTAAAGTGGTTTTTGAAAGTGATATATAAAGTTATGTCACAATAATACTGAATTTGAAGGTGGCTAAATAACGGAAAAAGTCAGTAGCGTGTGTGATAATTAAGAAGTTTTTGAAATTAATGATTAATTAATTTTGTGATTGAAATTAAGAAAAATTAGAGATATGAATGTGTGAATTATTATGGGGAAGATAAATGGGTATTGGGTTGGGTTAGGAAAAACACAATCATTCTCTTAAGCAGAGGATCGGTTCTCACTCATTACTCCCACACTATTTTATCCCTCTCACTCGCTTCGAAACTCTTTACAACTCAAAAACCAAAACCTTCTCAAATCTTCTTCTTCTTCTTCTTCTTCTTCATTCACCCTTCTCCAATGGCGGGTGTGATGAATAAGAAGGTCGACAAGATTCGCCAAATCGTGCGTCTCAAACACCTCATGTCGCGGTGGAAGCAAATGAGCCTCCGCCGCCGCTCCGAGGACTCTTCGTCCACGCGCCGCCCTCCATCCGGGTTCACCTTCGTCTACGTCGGCCCCGAACGCACGCGCTTCGCAATCCCCGCGCGTTTCCTCAACCTCCCCGTCTTCGAGGGGCTCCTCAAACAAACCGAGGAACAGTTCGGACTCCGAGGTAACGGCGGTTTGGTCCTCCCTTGCCAAGTCCCTTTTTTCTCTAACGTCGTTAAATTTCTCCACAAGGACGAACACAAGTACGGAAAACTCTCTCTCCAAGACTTCCTCAACTTGGTTTCCGATGCTGACCTTTCAGATTCCTGTAAGGAAAACGTCGTCGTTTTCACCCCTCTGCTGCAGAAAGCAGAGGTTTGACGTCCCCATTTCCTTTTCTTCTTTTCTCATTGTTAGAATCTGAATTTGTAAATGAACAACCACCCAGGAATTTTTTTTTTTTTCTCTTTTTTTGTAATGGGTTTTTGGTTCTTCTCATCCTTGGATCCACTCCTCAAATTTTCAAGGGAGGGTTTCAACGAGATGTCTTAGAACTTTTCCTTAGGCTCTGTTTTTTTTTTTTTTCTTTTTGCTAGATTGGGTTGCCTTTCACTGTTTGTTTCAACGGATGGATGCCCAATTTTATGATCAAATTTTAGTGATCAATGAAGAATTTCATGCTTAGTGGTAACTCTGGATCTGTGTTTTTTTTTAGAATATCTAGCAATTTTTTTTGCTTGGTCTTATCTTCATGAATGCAACAAATGGGTATATGTATATGCTAAACATATACTAGTTTATTCCGTATACGTCTCAGGATTCTCAATTTGAGTGGTTATAAATGCAACCGGTTTGGTCTCTTTCGCGTTAACTCTTTTACGTTCAAAAGTTGATACTTCGTTTTCATGTTCTTCACTTTTACTTTGACTCATACATGTAAAAATCAAACCGTGAGTGAACAAACCGGTAACAAATATTTGTTTAGTCGAATGTGTTTGTATAATTATCTGGTTCGAATAAGGTTTTTTTCTGATATGTTGTGAAAAAACAGACATGTGATCTGCTAAAGAAAATTACAAAAGGGAATTTTTACTGGCAACGCGAGTGTTTTGCTCTCTGAGTAAGATTTGCTGCATCAGCGTATACAATTTGTGCTGGAGAAAGTGTAGAATTTTTTGCAATTATAGCAGTAATGGAGTTAGCAAAATAAACACGCATCTTCAGGGCAAGCGTGCAATTTAGAGCCCTATTTCAGAGGGCAAAAGTAACATCAAAATCAAAATGAGGTGTATGGAAGAAAAGTCTTATCTAATCTGAATGATATTATGGGCAGCTATGGCTGCTTTCCTGTTTTTTATTACCACCCAAACAGATATGTTGTCATTCTCTATAGTCTTAACATGCGCAAAGAGATTCTGTGATTTTTTTTCTCGTTGAATTTTAGCAAAGGAATCTCATCTTTCTGTTATGTTTTCCTAATTTTAGAATTATATTCTGTTTTCCTCAATCTGATGAGGTTTATTTAACCTTACCCCTCGAGCTTAGATTCCCCAGATATCAACAAAACACCGATACTTTTTTTGCCCTTTTCTTTTTGGAGAAAATATTGGGCATGTGTCAGTGGTTGGCGTGAGAGATTCCGATTATTTTTCTAGATTTAATAAAAGTGTTTTCTTCTGTTTCAGCTTAAATTGTTCAGATGCCAACCAAGTTTTTCCACATGACTTCAGGTAAAGCTGATGCATTTGAGCAGATTCTCGTTCTTTTGTTATGTGCTTGATTTATATTGGTAGCCTTTGCAAAATAGCATGGATTTTGTTCCGGTATAGTTTACTACCATAAAATTTTCTATTTTATCATTGTCGTGTAATTGTTGCGTATAGATAATACCCATACTAATTTTTAGAAATTTGTTTTCTTAAATTTTATAAATTTAAGTTAATTCTATAAAATTAAATTTCCAAGATGAATTTGTGTTTATTTCTATAATATAAATTGATCATCCATGTAATGTAACATTTTATTTTTATTCTGGAAAGTTAAAACTGATTAAATAAGATATTATAATATCAATAAAATAATATAACTGATTAAATATGATATTATAAGATCAATAAAATAATATAACTGAATAAATAAAATATCATAAGATCAATAAAATAAAGTAAAATATTAATACACTTATCTTAAAAAAAGTAAATAATCGTAATAATAAATATATATAAAATAATTAAGAATAATTTAGTGTTTTTTTAAACTTTTATATAGAATTATTTCACCGTATTAACATTTTTCACAAGATTTATCAACATTTATCTTTTATTTGTTTATATTAATAAAGTGATTATCACAAAAAGAAAAAGATAAACAAATACAAAAAAACACCAAACACATAAAAAGGTAAACTAATGCACAAAAGAAGTTATCATACATAATCAATTCATGTCAAATACACACAAGCAAAGATAAAATAATATATACACATCGAGCAATTAACATTAAATTCAATTATTCGGATATATATCATTGACATTATAATTCACGGAAGACGTGCATTGTAGTAGTATCTACGCTCTGCAGTGACAATAAACAAAGGGGTATCACCCTAATGGTCAGAAGGTTATTCTTTTTTGCTCCTAGGACCAAATAATTAATTGAGTGAGTAGTAGAATATCAGGATACCCTTATTACTGAATCTCATATGTCAACGCATTCACTAAAATTTTCGTGAAATTCCTTTAACACCATCATCATACATATCCACAATTGTATCATCACCTCAATTAATAATAAAGAATATTATAAACATATATAAGTTTCATCACAAATATATCTCAAAGAATAAAAGAGTAAAACAAATCCAATGTACAAACTAATACTCAAAGGTTTCGCAAAAAAATGACGCTTAGCGACAGTATTGGCGTTCAATGACAGTATTGGCACTTAACGTCATTCTTCTCACAAATAATTACACTAAACGACACTTTTTGATGCTCAACATCCTTGAGCTAAAATGTTTTGGACCTAAAGTACAAAGATGGCGCACAGTGGTGTCCTACTACCGCTTAGCGCCAAAACATTTGCAGAAAGTGGCACTCAAAGGTATAGTTTTTTACTTAGCGTCCTGGAGCTAAAATGCTCCTAGACATGCAGTGCAAGTTGACGCTGAACGCCACTTTGATACCACTCAACATCATATTAATTGACAACAAATGCATTTTGTAATTTTAAGTGAACTTTAACCTAGTCAGTTTCTTCTATTAGTACTATTTTCTTAGTGCATTGATTTAAAGCAATTTTAAACATGAAAACTCGTATCAATTTGCTCAATTGCTCAGATTTTAAATTCTCTTAGTCACATAAACCCAAGCACAAACAACAAAAAAAATCATGAACCACTAATTTAAATCGTGCAAGGTAAATCAAACGTACTCACTCAAATCAAATTCATAAAAAAAAAAATTAAAGTTAATTCTCAACATAAAAATCAACCTTCAACATGCATTCATCAATTTAACAAGAACTTTACAAAGCAAGTAAAAACTAGCTTCCCTTACTTGACCATACAACTCATAAGACCCTAACCAACAAAACTTCTTCCAACTTGCATGATGCTTTATCTACACATAAAAATTCACACAAACGATATGGATATCCCTTATGATCACTTATCAGTTGAGACTTATATTAATGACTAAAACAATGCATGCAATTGGAAGAAAACTCACATGCAACAGATAACATAAAAGATCAAGAAAAAATGTTGAAACTCAATTTATGTGAACGAAGAAACTGATTGGTTTGAATTTAAGAGTTCACCACAAAGATCAATTCTACGATCTCAGTTCTTCAATCAGATGAGCAACGAAAAATAACTCTTAAAGAAATGTCAGAGAACTCAATAAAAGTGTTTTAAAATATTTTCATAACAAAAGTATTTATATTAAAACCTATTAGTATTAAAACGATTGAGTCTCACTAATTTTAAACATTATCACTTCTAAAATATCATTTTCTAAGTCTTGACATATAAGATCTTTAAGAAGCTTCCCTCATGTCAAAATCTCACTAAGATGGATATACACTTTGTGTGTGCCACTAAATATTAATGAATGATTCAATAATTACTTGATAATAAATGAAACAACAGTCTTAACAAACAATAAATTTTTCTAAAATAAAATTCTAATAACTCTAATACCATATTAAAAAAACTTTAGACCTAAATAAAAATTTCATAATTCTCCAATTGTTAAATGTATAGTCAATTTTGACTCATTTTATCATCTTTACTTTAGTTATTTTAAAAATTAAAATGTTGAAATATTTATCTCTAGCATAATAAAAATTATATCAATCTTAATATAAAAACTTCAATTTTATTAATTTGGTTAAATTGTAATTATTTTATTCGTATGTATTCTAAATCAATATTCTCAACTATGTGTTATCATTATGAATGAAATTTAATTCAATTTAACGTAATTAATTTTTTACTAACTATTTATTCAATAAAAGAAATAAATTAGGACGGATAAAAAACTTGTCAAATTATTTTAACTGATACGCTCACAAATTGACTTGCCTTTTTTTTTGAAAGAATTTGACTTGATTCATTAAATTGTTTATTTTTATTGATTAATTATACTCTTGAATTTTACATACTATCTCGTGAAACAAGACAAAAAAATTGCATATGCTGATTTCCTTATTCTAATGAGCGGAATATTATCCCAATGTTAGCATTTGTAGTCCACAAACGTCACCTTTTCTACTAATAACAAAGTTCTTATTATTTGTGAGTAGTGATAAATCGATGCATGACATAACTTTAGTGACATGGTGGTACACTCATGACGGCTACATGCATGATGAGAAAAAAAGAAACAATGAGAAAATTCACACATCAGCTTTTGTTCAAGAACAATAGAAAAATAAAATATTATCAATAAAAGTTTGTAATTATTTATGCTTCTGAAGGTCAATGGTTTGGTTTATATTAAATTGTGGGATGAGTACTGGTTGTTTAGTGAGTTATCTCATGTGCATTTAAATAAGTTGAATGGTGTACAAAAAAGGTATTTCAATATTAAAATCAGTTTAATTTTTAATAAATAATAATGATCAGAGGAGTTAATACTAGTAACTTATTTTTTATTTTGAATATTTATTTATAAGTTTTATGGCCAATTTTAAATAATTCTGGTTTAATTTAAGATTGAATGATGTGTTTGGTGATTATTCATGCTTGATGGTTTGTTATCTGAATTAATGTTTAACTCATCTAAACTAATGTATAATCAATCAACTTGTTTTGTGATCGATATAATTTAGTATCTGCTCATCAAAACGGTGTTTGACTCGATTGGTATATGATCAACCGATGTGTTTGATGAACATAATGGCTTACCTTTTAGGTTATGAAATGATTATTCAAGTGGATTATCAAGGGACATGTTTAATGTTTGGATTATGATATGTTATAACTTTTTTTAACAACATTTTGATAATAAATTATGTGTTACTATTTTGTTAGTTTGTATATTTGAAACAGATCAATCATAAGTTCTCACATCAACTATTGTAAAAAATTGTTAAAAAAATATTTTCCAAATTACAAATTTATTATCCAAATTGGTTCATAGCTGTGCGAACTGACCAAACTTACTAATGGACCACTTAAAATATATTTGATCGTTCCAACGGTTGCTGATGAAATCGTTTTACGATACAACTCACAATAAAAGAAAAGGATAATAATATTTAGACAACATTTTTTTGACAATATTTGAATATCATCTACGTATCATTGTGTGATTGGTCTAAAATTACTTCACAATCAATAATAATAATCATAAACACCACTATAGACCAATCATATAATAACACGTAAATAATGTTCAAATGTTATAAAAAAAAATATTTTCTAAATATCATTATCCAAAAGAATATATATATATATATATATATATATATATATATATATATATATATATATATATATATATATATATATATATTAAATGGCTGGTAGGTTCCTTCACTCATACGGGTTTCGATTTATGAGGGTTTGACCAGCAAGTTGAAATTCTTATCCTGTGATGTTACTGAAAAGCTGACAGACACACTTTCGTCCATACTTTTATTAATTAGTCATTTTAAATATATAGTTTATTAAAATCTCAAAAAGTATATTATCATACTCTTATTTTACTTAAATAAATTTATTTAACATTATTAAGAAACCACTTTGTTCATTGTGCCAATCAATGTTAATAATAATTATTTGACCTAATCGTTTTTTGTCTTATAATTTTATGCAATTTAATTTCTCCAAAGTCTTTAACTTGAAAAATGCAACATGTTTTAATACACTTTTGAAACTCTCACTTTTTTTAATGAATATAAGAATGTAACTCTCCCATAAGTTATAAATTGTAATATTCTTTAGAAATAAATTTATTTTAAATGTTTAACGCTAGTCTATTTATATATGAATTTTCCGTACGCTCCTATAGAATGTTTAATGTAACCATGTTAAAAAAAATTATTTATAACATTTCAATTTTCAACAGCAGTTTTCTTTTCGAATGCAAGAAAGAAAGAAAAAACAAATCCCAAAATTATTCAACCAATAAACGTAATGTATCAGAAAACATGTAAAATTCAAACCACATGTAATATATTATGTTTGGATCATACTTTTTAAATATTTTCTTTAGCAATGAATATTTTTTACTTTGTAGTGAGCGTTTGGTAATAGAGTTAGTTTTTCATATTCAACATTATCTTTTTGTAATGGTGAAAATTATGATTTACACAAAATTTACTTTTGGTTAGATGAAAATATTTAAACCACAAGCTTTTAAAAATAAAAAAATAATATTTCATTTTATAGTAAAGTTTTTAATTCATTGTCTCGTTAAATAAATTAAGAAAAAGGCCATGCTATTATTTTAGTAAATTTTTATTTTAGTTTATAAAATTTAGGTTCTTACTTCTACCTTCTTCTTCTTTTTTAATTTTCCTCCAAGTCAGTTCAAGTTATCCTGTACACACTTTAGTTAAAATCTCTTTCTGTACAAGTTTCAGATTAAATGTAATCAAATCACTTATCTTCTTACGTTTGATATGTATTTATAAATTTTAAGATGAACTTATGATTAACAAACTTCTAATCATGACCCATTGACTAATAAACAAGGTCTAGTGATAATCTTGATTTGATAATTCTTAATGGTATCGATCATTCTGACTGGTCGACCCTTCAATGATCTTAACTGTATTGATCTTCTCCACATCCCATACAGTCACATGGTACAATAATGTATCAATATTGTTATTTTTTAAAATTTAAATCATTAATGAAAAACGATTTTTTTCAAAGCAAAAAGAAAAATAAATTTTTATAACAGTTAAATTTTTAAATTATGATCTATTTAGAAATTGTATTTAAACACAACTTAACTTTAATATTATTAAGTGTGATTTTGGATTGTAGGAACGAAATCAACATTTAAGGTTTACAAGATAGTTCAAAAGATCTCACTGTGTTCTTCACTTTTTAACTATAGTGAATGTTCATCCAATCCTCTTCGAATGACAAAGGTAAAGGATGCTCTTATATCAATGTGAGTTTGAGTTTGATAGTACAGATATTAAGTATAATCACTTAGGGTCATTTTCTCAAATCTCTATTTATAGATTTCGTAGTGGACCTTTGATTATCAATGACCTTTGATTATCAGTGACCTAACTATGGTCCAACTAATAATAATTATATTTTATCTTAAGTTACTAAGTATTGGAGCTAATCGTTTTGGACATTAGTGTTTTGTTTTCTAGATATATCTGAATCTTAATAATAGTTGACCATTTGATTTATTATTTAACCCAATAGTTATACATTTTTTTTCAGATCTAAAAAACCTATTTTTTAAAATTTAAATCAAACATGAAAAACTTTTTTTCAACCTCACATTCACTAAAAACAAAAATAAAATAAAATCTTTTACCAACGGTTACAATTCTTAAATTATGATCTATCTAAAAATTGTATATAGACAACTTAATTTTAATATTATTAAGTGTGTTTATTATGCTTCGTATTTTTGTATACACTTTCAGTGGGACCTGTAACAAAAATCAATGATGCATAAAAAATTAAAACTTTTCATGTATAATTTCTCATTTATACAGCGTGAAGAACATTCTTCGAAACAGAAAGTAATTATATATGTATAATGTACTAGAAGTTTGAAGGAAAAACGATAGAACTAGAAAATAAGATTATTAAAATTAGATCGAGAAACACTTTGTAAATTTCACATCGGTACGTTCAATGACGGACTTGAACGTAGTGGATTTTCTACAAATATTATGAGAATAATAATTTTTTTATAAAGAATTTAAGAAAATCAAATACATAAGATTTAAAAGAAAAAATAAACTATTTACATATTAATTGTTTTACATATAAAAAAAAATTGAAAGATCAACACGTTAAATTGATTTATTTTGTAATTTGACGTGATCAATCTGTTTTTTAATATTAATTTGGACATTAATTCATCTAATGTTCAAAATCTTGATAATATATTAGAGATTAATTTAAAATTTAATTCATAATTATAATTTTTTATTTATAATATAAATTATTTTAAATATTAGTAATTTTTAATTTATAAATTAATATCAAAGTTAGTCATTATAGTTTAAATTTGATTGTTATTTAAAGATTCATTTTGTAATGTTAATTAAAGAAAAACTTTTTTACACAAATTGATTGATAAAGACGAAAACATTACAAACAAGAATAATAAAGTATAACACATCTGTTGTTTGTATAACACGTTGTTATATGCATGTTAATTTAGAACTCTCAATATTATATAATCATAAATTCTATGCACAAAGTTTTAAATGACAAATTTATCTTACAAAACTTTGATAAATTATCTAATGCTAGACTTTTAGAAAAAACTCAGCAATATATTTTTTGTTGAGAAAGTAGTTGTTCCACATAATGAAACATCAATTATTGATGAAATAGATATGTATTATAATTATAGATATTTATCTCAATGTAAGATAATTTGAAGAATTTTTGGTTTTGACATCTATCACGAACATTATGTTATTTAGTGATTATTATTCCATTTCCTAGGTCAATAATAAACTTTGTTTAAAGATGATATGATATTGATGTAATCTTCAACTATTATGAAAAACCTGTCTCATTTTATTCCAGAAATCCCAGAAAGATTATTCTGAATTTTTTTTCAAAACACGTAATCCCTAAGTCGCTTTTATAAAAATAATATGGTATTTTGAAAATTTGGAGGCTGCAAGAAGAGATTGTAGAGATAGACGAAGTAAAAATCCACAACGTGTTCATATGACTTAAAAAACTCACACTCCAAACCAATGGAACACTTATATAGAGGTTTAATATACTATTTGGTCCCTCTTTTTGAATGTTTGGTTTAAAATGATCCTACTTTTTTAAAAAGTTCAGTAAAGTCCCATATTTTGTTAAAAAATATTGAATCCGGTCCTTTTTGTTAACTTTGTTAGAAACTTAACGGTGCAAATGCCACATTGGCTAAAACTGAGTAAGCTTGAGACACATTTAAAGGTTTCACTATATAAATATTTTGAAAAAATTAAAATGACTCCACAGACTCAAGCTTATCTCACTGCCATGGCGTCGCCACTACACCGCCACCTCTCCTCCACCGATAGGCTCTCTACCAAATGGCATGCAACCTGCTCGCGACACATCCTAACCTCATGCCCTTTATCGCTACCACGCTTTCCAAGCTGTCGAAGGTCGTGCATTCTTCCTCCACAGATTTCCACTGCATATTTACAAGAAACAAAAGCGCATAACTTAATTGAAAAAATTTTCCTTCCCTGACATATAATCAAAGACACAAATAAAAAAGAAAGAAGGTAAAAGGAAATATATAAACAAAAACACACCTTGATTTCTGGGGTGGTAACAGGCATAATAATCACCACACTGCAATTCAATCTTTAGGCAGAAAATGCAACTCCTTGAGCATGATTCCCAACAGACGAACAAATAACTCTCTTTTCCAACAACTCGCAATAAGCTCCATGAATCTTGAATGAGAAAACCTACACCCCAATGTCAAATACTTATTCAATAACATGAACAAATCTGGCTTAACTCACCTAAAAAAATACTAACAACTAACATTTGTCCATTAAAAAAAAAGAACAGGCTTGTATATTGTCCACTCATCTTTCATTGAACCATATAGCATATCTTAATGTTCTATTTGTTTCAAAATCCAAAAAATGCCTTAAGCCCTTCATTACTAAAACTTAAAACCAAGAACTTAGGTAAAAAAAAATTATAATTGAACCCAGTTCCTTCCATCTCAAGCAAAAATTATAGCCAATTACATCACTGAGATATTTTATTAATAATAATACTTTTTTCCTCAAAACTGCCAACACATGTTGGCATGTATAGTAAGTTATTGTAACGATATTTTCAAAATAGTGAACTTAGAAATTATACCTTCACTTTTAATAAAAGGCAGATGATATCCGGTGAGTTCGGAAGTTAAAACTGTAACTTTTTTTAACAATATTAGGCAGGTAATGAAGCATTTAAACACCCATTGCACATTAAATTCAAAAATTGATATCAACCAGATGAAACAAAGGTGGTGGGAACTTAGAGGTTGCAAATCCTCTCTCTTGGGCCAAACCTTAACCTCAAATTTTCCAGGAAGCTTTGGCGCCAATTGCAAAGGGGACTCAACTGCTACGTCGTAGACCTTCGATGTGAAAATATTCGTCAAATAACTCAACAAATTCATCACGCCCTCGCCACCACCGTCGTACCGTGACCGGTGGGGAATCGCACCAGTATATCCCAGTGGATACTAAAGGAAATTTGGCGAGACCCAGGGTTGCGGGGGAGCCACTAGCTAGGTATCCTCAACGACGACGACAGCCGGGGAGGAAGAACGCACAGTGCCATGGCAGTAAGGTAGGCTTTGGTCTACGAAGTCATTTTAATTTTTTTAAAATATTTACACAATGCAACTTTCAAACATGACACGTATTCACCTAACTGTACAACTCATTCAGATTTGACCATGATGGCATTTCCACTGTTAAGTTTTTAACAGTGTTAACGAAAAGGAATAGATTGAATATTTTTTAACGAAATATGGAGTCTTAGTGAACTTTTTTAAAAGATAGGATCATTTTGAATCGAATGCTCAAAAGTAAGGACCAAATGATTTATGAAACCTTATATAAACTGTGGGGAAAAAAGAATCACGAAATGGATTTTCTTCTTGCACTTCTATGTTTTCTTCTTACACCTCCATATATGTGACAAAGTATCCCTTTTATCCTTAAGGAAAAATTTTAAAACAAATTCTAAATACATAATCTGATTTTTTGTTTGTTTTTACAATCTAAAATACATTTTGAAAAATTATATATTTCGAATCATATAATGTAAATCATATTTTCGAATTTAAAAATACATTCCAAATTACAATATCCATGTATATTAAATAAATAATATATTTAAATATATCATGGACGAGTTTGTTCTTCTTATTCCTCTTTCATTTATGTACTAATGATGTTAATTTTTTGAATTGTCGGTGCTGTCTTCGATTGTGCAGGAGATACCATGAGATATCCAAACAGTAAAGTCATCTTTCTCCCCTTTGTCTTCTTTTTCACTTCTCTCTTCTTTATAATGTCACGTGTCGACACTATTTTAATTGAAAAAGACACGTTCAATTCTTTCAACAAAAATATGAGATAAAATTGACAATATATTAAATAATTTAGACAAATATTAGAACCAAAATTATTATTATTAGATGAAGATGGGGATTTTGGTGGTTGAAAAAAGATGTGACCTTTGCAAAAGAAATTTACTAATACAACTTCAATTTATATTCTATAATTTGAGTTCAATTTTTTTATTAAGTTCTTAGTGTTAATTATTTATTAAGCCTTCACAATACATGGACAATGATTTTAATATTTTAAAATATATTAAAAATTATTTTAATATATCAATCATTATATTTTAAAACCAAAATAAATAAAAAAATTAATAGTAAATATAAATTCCATCACATCACATGCATCTTCCATCAAATATCGAAAATCCAGATTTCATTAGATCGCATACATCTTCCATCAAATATCATTCATAATTAGAAAGAACCACTTGTATTGTAGAGTTGGTAAGCATTTATGTAGCCAAAACATTTAGAATTAAAATTTAAAACTATGAAAGTAATCTTACACCCACCAATACATTTACTATTTGGTGTTGCGAAAGAATAGGACATTTTCCATATTAGACGTTTTTATTTTCGTTTAATTTAAGATAATATGCATTGATTTATATTTTAAAAATTTTTGTTTTTATCTGCAAGATAGATATTTTAGTAATTTTACAATATTATATTTTCCCAACCACTCATATGAGAAAGATGTAAAGTAACAATTTTTTGTTAGGTGAATACAGTTTAAAAATATCGTTATCCTGTCAGACTTGACAAGACGGCTTAACAGTCAGCTGCTTAAAATTTACACGGCCTAACACTCTTGTAAAAATGGAAAATACCTAAATAATCACTAACTTAGTATATTTTATTTACTAATTAAGAATGTTTTGATACAAGATACTAGACTAGCATATCTTATAATTGTAAAAAAAGTTTAACCAAACAACCGAGAAAGTTCATTATTCTTCGTGAGAATTAATAGTAATAATAATAGTAAGATAACCATAATCAGTTTTTTTTTTTTTTTTTTTAAGGTTGACAACTTGTTTTATGCTGTTTGGTCAATTGGTTTGTTAGGTAATTCTATTTAATGGGATCGTATAATCCTAAGTTGATTGGATAATCATACACTACATAGAGTTTTTAAGTTCGAGTATATCTTGATGTGCGAATAGATTTATAATTTGGGGTTCCATACATTTTAAGATATGATGGAATTATCATGTGATCAATCGATTGTAAACGGTTAATTGCATAGGAAGTTATAATCAATGGAAGTGGAACACTTGGCTTGTTGGAATTCATGCATCCCTTAAAATGAAAGTTCAGGAGGCGTGAGCCGTTAAATATTCCTTGTTTCGATGAATAGGATCTTTCCATTGAAACACCCATTTCAGCCATAAAAAGGGATGGAACTCAATGTCATTTTCATTATTATTCTCTATATTTCTCGCAAAAAAGTGTTGCATTCTTCTCTCAAAAGTAATAATGTTGACCATTATGCTTTTTTCGTTAAAAGAGTTTGAAGGGAGGAGAGGTCGGATATATGTCAATAACGACTCAATGTCATCGATGTCATCGGTCGAATCCTCCATATTCGGATCAATCGAGGGAGAGATAGAGTCAGATAACGCAACAACGAACATAAATATGAATAATGTCACTATCCGAGTAAACAAATGTGATATAACTAAGAATAATTAAAAAATCATTTTTATTATATTAATTAAAAAATAAAAATAATTATTAACTTAATGTAGAAAAATCAATTTCAATAAAAATATCAATATAACTTTTATACAAATAATGAATTTGATTTCAAATTTAGAGAAATAATATTATTTTATGTTTTTAAAATTTAAAATTAAATTAAATAAAAAATACATATAAAAACTAAATTGAATAAAAGAAAATGACATTTAATATTTACGTCACATTATCCTTTCATGAAATATCATATGCTACATCACGGAACATGTTAACCGTGGAAGATAAAAAGTTTTGGAAAGAAAAACAAAAAAATGAAAATGAAAAAATAAAAATAAAATTAAAAGATAAAAATATGAAAAACTAAAAATCGATCTGTGATATTGATTTTAATTCACTTTAACTCTGTTTACAATTTTATTCAGAAAGGGATCTTATTGCCTTAATTATAAAAAAATTGTGACTCAACTGAAATAAGAAATTAAAATTAACACTCAATCGAACAAAAAGTTAAGTGTTGTTAAACCTAAATTATATAAGGGTCTTCTCATATTATAATATATTATAACAAACTTTTTTTCCAAAATGGTTAGGCCAGAAAATGGGCTGTGAAAATATGATTATTATGAAGGAAAATATTGGATACTATTATTTTGAGTATTTTTATGATTATAAAGAAAACAGAAATTGAGGATTAATCTAATAAATAAATATAAAGTGTATATAAAAATGCGTTGAGTGTGAAAATAACGTAATTATTATGAAAACGACCTCCCGGACCTTTGCCATCAAATTCAACCAATTCACGCACCATCTCACAGGAGTGTATATATATATATATATATATATATATATATATATATATATATATATATATATATATATATATATATATATATAT